>NW_027467379.1:0-32934 GCF_046128005.1 Genypterus blacodes | reverse complement strand
CTCACTCCACTGCACCGCATTTGAGTTAAAGAGGGTTTAAAAATGCTGTCTGGAGGGTGTGAGTGTGTGTGTGTGTGTGTGTGTGTGTGTGTGTGAGAAGGAGATGAAGGTGTGGGGGTGCGGTAATCAAAGGTATTGCAGATTGCAGCATGGAGGGCTGCTTGCTGCCTTGCTCCGAGGTGTTTGGCTCGGCGTTAACTTTGCACGACTTGTCCCAGGTGCACGGATTTTCAGAAGTGTGTTGGAAGTCAATTCTCCACGGCAACCAAAAAGAAAAAAACAATCAAGCTACCCGCTGCCCAAACCTACTCGGCCCTTTATAATCCCCGCAGCCTTTATTAAACACTGACCTTTTTTGAACGTGGATTTATTGAATTAGACGAAAAAGTCACCAAATCCGATGTTTTTAAACAGCCTTTTTGCTGTAGAGTGATTAGAAACAGCATTGCCGTCCCCTAGCGACGCTTACAGGCGGCCTGCCAGACAGAATACTGTAATCTGCACCCCCCCTTTCTCTTTCAAAGGGAAAGTGGAAGGTTTATTAGAGTTGGTGGCCTGTGATTGTGTTTTAATGAGAGAATGACTGCGGAGGGGAGATAAGGCAGTCAGTTCAGGCCTGAGAGGTCCTTGGTGGGATTAGAATAATCATCAAAAAAAAAATCACAATGGAGTGGCCCCGCTCCCGCCCTGGCCGCCCTGCACTCCTCCGCCCATTCATCCCTCCGTCTCTCCGCTCTTCCACCCCCCCGACAACGCATTGACATTCCGGTGTGACGGTCTGCTGCCTCCGGTAGAATGTGGAAAATGTCTCTCGTCACTTTGTGTGCCGGGCCAAATGTGCGGTTTTACAGATTAGAGAGGGGAACAGAGCGGGAATGTAGGCATGGTGTGGATAGAGCGGGGGGGAGGGAGGGGGAGGAGAGAGGTGTGTGCAGGTATTGAGTGAATGCAAACTCATGATAATGAGGCATTCACATGCAAACAGCCTCATCAGCATTGTGAATTATTCTCTTCCTGTGTAATCTTTACTTCCGTGTTCTATATTTGCTATCAATGGCTTTGAATAACACAAGCAGGAGTGACAGTGAGTACAACAGAAGCCATCAATCAAATATCCTGTAATGCTGCATTGTATTGAAAATTGCATCCCAAGGTAGTGTGAGAGATGAAATACATATCTGAAACAAGACGTTGACAAGACATCTTCTGAAATTGGTTGTTTCCTTCCCTTCTTGTACCTCAACGCTCTGCTTTTACTCATCAGTACTCTTACTCAGCTCACTGTGAGTAACAATCAGTGCAAATGACTTCAAATTGTTATTGTTGCTATAAGGAACTAAGAATTCCTGGTGAGGCCATTAAATGCAGAATGTTACATGTATTTGAGTATGTTCACATTGTGGTGTGTGTGTGTGTGTGTGTGTGTGTGTGTGTGTGTGTGTGTGTGTGTGTGTGTGTGTGTGTGTGTTCTATAAAATGAGCCTAAATGAGTCTAAATGCATTTGTGTGTGTATGGCTGATAAAGGAAGGTTGATTGAAGCGTAGATGGAGTCCCAGTGTCACTCAGTCAGACTCAGTCAGTTTCAGGGCAGAGGACAGAAACTCTGCATGAATTCTATGAGAAAAGTGTTAAGAGCTTCCATTTGAAAAAAGCAAAGGACAGATTTGCCACCAGGACAAAAAGCTCCTGTGTCCTCCTCCTCCTCATTGTTCCCTCATGGAGGCCACGGCCTTTCAACTGATCTACTGTTCAACTTATGAAGTGAACAATGTAGATTTATGCAAACAGCACCACGCCCATCTGAGGCTCTGTGAGTCTGAGGCTCTGAGGCTCTGAGGCTCTGTGAGTCTGTGGGTCTGTGAGTCTAAGCTGCTCTGACGCTCTGAGACCTGCAGGCTGTGAGGCTCTGAGGCCTGAAGGCTCCGAGGCCTGAAGGCTCCGAGGCCTGAAGGCTCTGAGACCTGCAGGCCTTCAGGATCTCTGCTGCCTTTTTAATAACTGTATAACATTTAACATGACACTACAGGAGACCAACCAGCTGACCGAGGGCATCCAGAAATGTCTGTCTGATTATGATAATGTGTATGATAATTATGACTCAAACTAGAGCAAATGTAGTGGACAGAATGTGAGAATGTAGAGAAGAATGGAGTCTTCATCTTAAGTTCTCACATCAAACAGTTTAAACAGAACTTCATGATTTCTTTGTTCTTCCCTTTATGTTCAGACACTGTGACAGTATTCAGACTGCATGGTGATGGTGATGTAAAGGGTTAATGTGGGTCCTTTTCAGGCAGGTAAAGGACCCACATTAACCCTTTACAGGCAGGTAAAGCTTCATCAGCTCTGATATGAAGCAGCACACAGAACAATGGAGAGCAACAGAGTCAGGAGCAAGGTTCCTCCCACGTTAGGCCCGATTCTGCATATAGTGTCACACAATCCAGCTCCACAGAACCACTCAGGCCGCTGCTCTGCCTGTTTTTATAAACCAGGAATGCAAATCGGTTTCCTCCTCCTCCTCCTCCTCCTCCTCCTCCTCCCCCTCCGCTCGGATTGTTTTTTCCTAAACTGTGAGTATGGTCTATAAATCCTCCTCTGTGTGTGTGTGTGTGATAGCTCTACTCTTAACTATCTCCCCTAGGACTTTGTCACACTTTCCTCATCCCCTTCTCTTTAAGTATGCAGAGCATCAAAGAGGCTCAGATATCTACAGATGTTCATACTGTATGTTCTCTAATGTGTTGTCTGTTGTCATAGCATCAAACATGCAGAGATAATGAGGTTGAGCATTGAGGATGTGGCTGATGTGTCTGTAAGTCTGGAGCCGATCACTCCCCGCCCCTGAGATCAATCATTAAGGATCAACACTGCTGCAGAGGATTCAAACTTACACCAAGCTCACAATTACAGGCAGACTCCCTCCCCCAGTCTTCCTCTGGTGCGTCTCTCTACCTGTACACATGACATGATTGTGGCGTGTTCCAGCACAGAGCCGTGTTCCCAGCGGGGTGAGCAGGTCTAATCTCTTTAAGCGCTTACATAATGGACCCACGTTCAGGTTTTAATCAGCGAATAGATAGACGGCTGTGCCCAGGGAGGAATAATCACATCTATAAGTTTCTAATCTAATATCCAGCTACATTCAACTGGATTAGAGAAGGACAACGAGGGAGAGGAGGGGGACACACCTTGATGAGGAAGAGGATTGATTTAGGATTGATTTGGATATGGAGAAAATGAGACGGAGAAATAAAGAAATGAATGCATTCATGCCCATAAACTGTAAGTCTACAGTGTAGTGTTGTATGTGTGTGTGCGCGTGTGTGTGTGTGTGTCCACGTGTGTGTGTTCCTCACCAGTGCAATGTTCAGGATAACAACAATCCTTTCAGGTCAGTTTGGATTTGACTCATCAGGTTGTTTGGTGATGAGTACTGACAATCTCATTCCTTAGATGGCTCAGTGTGACCCACTCAGTCCCACACACACACACCGCCCCACACACACAGTCCCACACACACAGTCCCACACACACCGCCCCACATGCACAGTCCCACACACACACCGCCCGACACGCACCGCCCCACACGCACAGTCCAACACGCACAGTCCCACACACACGCACAGTCCCACACACACGCACAGTCCCACACACACACACCGTCCCACACGCACACACGCTGGTGGGAACCAACCGTGAGAACAAAAAGTGAATCAAGAAATCTATCTTGACAGACAGATGGAGAGACAGACGGACAGACAAGGAGAGAATGCATCAGAGTCATCAAATTGAATTGTTTCCTGAGAGTAAATACACACACACACACACACACACACACACACACAGACTCACCTCAGAGGATTTGGCAGAGAGAAATGCTGTGGCTTCAATAAGTGAAATGGAAGTTCCCAGTCAGCTTTGTGACCTCATGAGCAGTAAACAGAGCATTACTGCATTCATCATAACATAATGTCGTTTGTAGCTTTATTTGTTTACATTACAATCTGTGTAATGGTCTAAAGATGCACACATTACAGAATGAAGCACAAAGAAAATCAATGCCACGCTCATTTGTTGATTGGACGCTCTTTTCCTTCATCATGTCACATGAAAGCCCGATGCGTCTGAATGCTTCAGTCAGGAGGAAACAGGAAGCCCAAGGAAACGCCCCCAGCTCAAGGAGAGGAGGTCACAAAGGCACTTTGATGAAAACAAGGGAAGCATAGAATAAAATAAAAAATAAAATATCTTCAAAGAAATTAGCAACGCAAAGACGAGCGAGACACCGCTGTCCCACGCGTCACGAAAGTGCATATCTTCACTTTCAACCATGAAAAGCTCATTAAGAGTTTTCAAAGTGTGGTTGCAGGTCAAAGATAGCGAGTTAAACACATTAGATACACGGTTTATAAAGAGACAAGTTAACATGAAAAGTACTGTGACACAGAACGACGTGAGCACAGCTGAGGTCTGAGATAGGACCAGACAGGAACAGACAGGAACAGACAGGAACAGACAGGAACAGACAGGAACCGGCCTTCAGATGAGACCAACAGATCTCTGATAGAGGCGTTCCCGTGTTAAATCAGGTGAGCAGGGTGGATGCTGAACCAAAGTTCAAAGCCAGAGAGCAGAATCCTCCTGTGTTTGGTCGTTAGTTTGTCCTTTTGATGAAAACTCAAAGAGCCTGGAAACAAAGCCTGTGGAACTTTGGAATCTGAATTATTGAGCTCAAAAACAACAAACACCAATCACAGTCTCTCCTAAAAATGGATTAGAAAATGAAGCGAGTTCTTCAAAGAAACATGCATGAGGAGATGAGCCTCCACACAGGAAGAGTCAAGCTGAGGACCTTCTTGCTCTGAGGTGAAGGTGCAGAGGAAGCAGGACCTTCTCATCCTCCGCTGCTTGGGTCCAGCATGGGAACGCCCGGGGCAGCAGCTTCTCTTCTTGGACTTCTTGTGCTATATTTGCCTTATGAGCGTCTCTCTGCAGCCTGGGGTCAAAGACTCCATGCTCCTCCTCCTCCTCCGCCTTCAGGAGATACGGCAGGTTTGATCCTCCACGTCTGCTCAAATCCTGCCGGCTTCCCTTTACCTAGCCTGTCGAGTGTGAACGTCCGCCTCCTTAGTCTGGGAAAGTGAATTGACCAGAAGCTCCAATATCCTGTGAAGCTTCATCCTCATCATCCAGGTAAACCTGCTGAAGAGGCACGGAGCCCAACTCAGCGGCCAGAGAGAGGAAGAGCTGAAGACGCAGAGCCAGCAGGTGAGAACAGGAAGCTGCTGCAGACAGATGTGCGTCAGCAGAGGTGACTTCCTGCCTGTTGGAGGTGTTAATGTCACGGCAATCAGCCAAAGTGCTTTCTGATGAGAGCTTTAATAATGCATGCACACTCCAGATCCTCCAATCAGGCTTAATTAGAACTGTGATTCCTGCAGTGACCAATATTGATGTAATTAAATAATTAGGCGTTTGCTGCTGCAGCGTTCTCTCTCTTTGACTTCCACAGGAGGGAAATGATGTTTGTGACTGTAAATTAAAAAGCAGGACAACAGGGAGTGTGACAGAGAGCCTGTTAGGGTAAGCATGTTAACGTGTGCTAACACGTGTCCTCCTGGCATCCGTGTGTGAGGAGAATGTGGCAGAGGCGATTAGCAGACATGAAGAGCGTCAGATCAGCTCTGATGATCAATGAGGTCACTTCCTGTGCCTTTGTTTAGATGGAAACACAAATCTGTTAGTTTCTACTTTTTCCATTTTGTAACTGATGAGTTGAGATGAAAATAAATTAATTTGCAGACTCAATTAAAAACTTTCAATTGTAAAAATATTATTATCTCTCTATGGAAGTCAGTCAACCAATCAATCAAAGCTCAGTTAGTGAGTCTGTAAAGTTCAACTCTGAGCCTCAATGAACACAAACACACTCCAAACTCAGGGAAACATAAATGTATGAATCAAAGGTAAATAAAGAAGCCTGTGGGTCAAGACGACGCCCACCTGCCTGATAAGCTCCGCCCCCTCCACCGCACCTGGAGATGAAAGAAAGGAGGCACTCAGCAGCTTACTGGGGTCCTGCAACACATTAGGGGGCTGCAGGGGCCACTAAGTGTGTGTGTGTGTGTGTGTGTGTGTGTGTGTGTGTGTGTGTGTGTGTGTGTGTCTGGCCTCTCTCAGACTTGCTGGGCCCAGTGAGCCTGCATGCTTGCTGACATTCTAAAGAGGTGACAGGTCAAAGGTCATGTCGGTGTGCCTCAGCTGTCACCTCTGAGCTCTTTATAAACTCCCTCCTCCCTCCCTCCCTCCCTCCCTCCCTCCCTCCCTCCTCCCTCAGCTCCTTCAGCTGCTGTCTGAACATCAGCAGGCAGTAAATCAGAGCTGAAACATTCCTCTGTGTTTGTCAAACTTTCATCCGTGCAAACAAACATCAGCGCTTTATGGAAATATGAAGAAAGAGATCACATGACCTCCACACACACATCTCACACTGATGATTGAATACATTTACATTGTTAGAGTAAATATTCATGTTTCCTCTTAGTCTCACCTATGAAGTAAATATTCAGTCAGTCACACTCTGAGGAGGCTGAGCTGTTATTCATTCAGACCTTTGTTTCATTAAGGATCAGATTTTGACAGCTTAGTCTGATTACTTTAACACATTCAGTACTGAGGGAAGAGCAAGAATAAAGAATAACACCAATGTGAGAGACGAATGAATGTGTGTGTGTGTGTGTGTGTGTGTGTGTGTGTGTGTGTGTGTGTGTGTGTGTGTGTGTAAACATGAGCAGCTGAGTTCAGGCTGTAGGTGGAGGAGGTCAGAGGAGGAGGAGCAGGAGGAGCTGGGAGAGTGTGATTGACAGCAGAGCATCAGAGTCAGGAACGATGCTGCTGCAGCTCAACAAGCTGCCTGTAGGGGGCCAGAGGTGAATCTGACTGCAGAGTAATAAAGTCTAATGTTTGAATGTTGACAGTTCATCTCATTCTGCAGTCACTCAATGTTTTCACTCAGTTAACTAGGTGGGATTTTAATTTCCTCTCTGATGGAGCCTCTGTCTGTGGCTCTATGGCCTCGGTTAGCAGAGTTTGCTTTCGCCCTGTAGTGTGTGTCTGTGTGTCTGTGTGTCTGTGTGTGTGTGTCTGTGTGTGTGTGTGTGTGTGTGTGTGTGTGTGTGTGTGTGTGTGTGTGTGTGTGTGTGTGTGAGTCCAGATGAGGACGTGTAGAGCGGACTGTCCCTTTAAAGTTGTGAGGGAAAGAAGCTGCTCTCCTGTTGGTTTAACACTTTTTTTGGTAATGAAAGCATTTTTCCACTTGTGTGCTCCTGTGTTGTTTTTGTTGTTGAGCGCAGCAGAAAAAGAACCTGAGGTGTGTGGAGATCTTATGTTCTGCAGAAAATAGCTACAAATATAAATAAATGTTCTTCATTAAGTCCTGGCTCAGTTGTTCCTCTTCCTCCTCCTCCTCCTCCTCCTCTTCCTCCTCCTCCTCTCACTGTCATCATAACAGCAAAGGAACCAGGTGACATGCAGACCATTACAATGTTAACATGGGACGACTTCAAGGATATACTGATATACTTATAAACTTATATATAAACTGAGAGCTCATTAGCATATTTCCTGTATATCGTGGGCGTTTCCTCTCTCTCTCTTGATAATGAAGCAAACAGCTGTGTAAACATGTTGCATCATGATGGACGCCTCTGTGTCTCTCTTCAGTCCTTTATGGTGAATTTGAACTTCACCTGAGAATGATCATCAACCGTCAACAAACAAGCTCCGCCCACCAGCCCCTCATGAGCAGCTGAGACAAAGACAGTGACTGAAGGCCATTAAAGGAAACCTCCTTAAACTCCTGAAACATTCAGCCAATGTGCCGGTTGTCAGCGTTACCGAGCTGCTGTCATGGTGTTTGCACTGCATCGTGCTAATGTGATGAAGAAGGAGCCCAGGCCCGGCCCCAGCTCCCTGATAGGGTTAAAGACTGCACATGTGTGTGTGTGTGTGTGAGAGGAGGAGGAGGAGGAACGCCAGGCAACGCACCTCAACCTCACATAAGTAAGTAACAGATAATGTAGGCCAAGCAGAGGAGGGAGGGGAAGAGACGAGGGAGGAAGAGGAGGGAGGCTGAGAGTGACAGACTCCAGATGAAGCTCTACCTGAAGTCTCATTCAGAAGCACCAAGGGCTCACAGAGGCTCCGCCCCCTTCTTCATCATACATGAACATACATGATCATATGTGGAGACGCATCAGAAGAGGATTCAGCTGATGAAGATGACAGAACTGTGGAGCCTGGAGCCAAGCTGCACCGCTCTGTTCCCCACTCTCCCTCGCTCTCTCTCTCCGTCACACACACACACACACACACACACACACAGCTGGGTCCTCTCTCCTCTGCCGTCCCTCTCCCATCCCCATGTCTCTCTGATTTGTTCTAAGTTCTTCTCTCCTTCTCTTCTCCCTCCTTTACCTCCTCCTCCTCCTCTTGCTCAGCTTCCCTCCTCCTCTCCATCTCTCCTCCCTCCTTTACCTCCTCCTCCTCCTCTTGCTCAGCTTCCCTCCTCCTCTCCTTCTCTTCTCCCTCCTTTACCTCCTCCTCCTCTCTGAAAGCTTTGAAGGCCAGGTGAGTCCAGCTGTGCATCATAACAAACATCTGTGAGCCTGAATCAGGCCACAGTGAGTCACCGTCTGATTTCCTGTCTGCTGCTCATTATCTGGGCTGATTGGAGAGAAGAAGCCACCTCAGCTCTGTTGTAACCCAGTGTGCAGAGCGGTGATGTACAGGCTTCACCAGGCAGGATCAGATCACAAACAAACCCAGGGCTCTGCAGCCTCACATCTTCACTCTCTAACGCCCCCTGGCCTCCACCGCTGCTCTGCTGATGATGATGATGATGATGATTACAATTTGCAGCCACAATCTGAAAGCCATATATGGGCGTCCAGTGCAGCGAGCAGCTAAAGATAGAGGCAGTGTTGTGTTCCTGCTGTCACCAGGTGGAAAAGCATTCTGATCATTCCTTCCTCCTCATTTCTCACATTCCTTTTTGTGTTCCCTGCTAAAAGGCTCGTCTGCTGTGTGCTGGCTCAGGTGGAGGTGTGTGTGTGTGTGTGTGTGTGTGTGTGTGAGGGGACCAGGGTCTGAACAAAACACACAGAAACTCAACAGTCAAGTTGAGACTAAACCCACTATGAACCCCAGCTGAGCACAGAGAAGGAGCTTAGAGAGGCAAATCAAGCGCTCCCTGTTTGACCAACCAGACTAAGGTGACTAATTCTCTATTTGCGTGACTCTGAGATCAAGCATGTAAAGACTCAGAGCCTGCAGGGGGGGCAGGAGAGTCCCCCGCCCCCCCCCCCCCCCCCCTCACCTCAAATTGATTATCAGGCTTTTAATTCAATCTAAGAGGCACCGCAGGTCGTTTCCACCCATAGTGGGATGAGGATGAGGAAGAGGAAGAGGACTGTGCTGTCAGTCATGCAGCAGTACCTTCAGCTGAACATACATTTAACATGAGAAAGAAATCTCTCTGCAGTACCTTCACACACAGAAGGAGGCAGTAGAGTCAGCTTGGCCCCCTGTGGTCACTCCGTAACCTCACACACCCACACACACACACACACACACACACACACAGCTAAAGACTCTATTGTAATGTAAATGTTTATGTTAAAGAATGCACTAGTTATGCATCACAAGCATAAGAACGTAAATAGAGGTGTGTGTGTGTGTGTGTGTGTGTGTGTGTGTGTGTGTGTGTGTGTGTGTGTGTGTGTGTGTGACAGTAAGCAGCTCTTTATGACCTCACAGATCAGAGCATCATGTCTCTTCTTCACTGGGCTTTAATCAGAACCTGGTGTTGATTAGAGTTCTCACACATGAATGAGGCACGATGAGGTGAACTCACACAGACAGACAGACAGACAGACAGACAGACAGACAGGAAGACAGACAGACAGGTGTCACTCAGAGAAGCACACAGCCTTTAACCTCCTGTGATGACACAACGCAGCAAATAGACTCAATCACACATTTCTATAGAATGTGAGTGTGAAAGAGAGAGAGGGAACAGAATCAGAGAGAGAAGCTCAGAGCTCACACAGCTGCAGCTTCTACCTGTCAGTCTGTGTCCATGTGTGACAGGAGGGAGGGAGAGAAAAGGGCAGAAGTGGAGGAAGAAGAGTGAGGAGGAAGAGCAGCAGGAGAAGATGAAGCTCTCTCCATGTAGGACACAGAGGCTCTGAGCGATCCTGAGTCTGCTTGACCTCCTGAACGACCTTGAGACAGAATGACTCACATCAAAGAAGCGGAGGAAGGGAGGGGGCGGGGACAGAATGTGGGCGTGGTCAACTTGAGACCATCACTGTCTCATAGAACTCAAAGTAGAGCAAAATAGAAAGTCTGTCTGTTAAAGTCAGGACCCAACGATCCTGACATGTGTGTGTGTGTGTGTGTGTGTGTGTGTGTGTGTGTGTGTGTGTGTGTGTGTGTGTGTGTGTGTGTGTGGGAACGCCAGCAGCTCTGCCCTCAACAGCTCCACTCATCCATCATCAATCACTCATTTGAATGATTTGAACTGAAATCAGGCCATGATGTCATCACAGCTTCACTCATTAAGCAGCAAACAGCAACTGATGCTTATTGATCACACACACACACACACACACACACACACACACACACACACACACACACACACACACACACACACACACACACACACAGAGTTTGTCTGGACAGTGAAGCTCATTATTTTTAATCAGCTCTCCCCTTCAAAGTCTGTCACTGCCCGTTGCCATGGTTTCCTCCCCTTGGCGTCACGAACACCAGCTTGTTAATGAGAAACGACGCAAAGAACACAGAACAATTTAGCAGGACACCAAAAACATGCTGAGTAATGATGCTGAGACATGTGAGATGATCAGCAGCCCTCAGGCTCAGCTGCCTGCTGAGCCCTGATGCAACTGACAGGTTTCCTCGGCAACGCCACAGGATCAACTTTACCTGGGAAAATTAATAAGGGCTTGATTTGAACAAGAACACAACTTGTTATCATTTCATAAAGGTCACTGTGGGGTCAGTGTGACGAAGAGGAGTCTGAGTGTGACGAAGAGGAGTCTGAGTGTGACGAAGAAGAGTCTGAGTGTGACGAAGAGGAGTCTGAGTGTGACGAAGAGGAGTCTGAGTGTGACGATGAAGAGTCTGAGTGTGACGAAGAAGAGTCTGAGTGGGACGAAGAAGAGTCTGAGTGTGACGAAGAAGGGTCTGAGTGTGAGGAAGAAGAGTCTGAGTGTGAGGAAGAAGAGTCTGAGTGTGATGAAGAAGAGTCTGAGTGTGATGAAGAAGAGTCTGAGTGTGAGGAAGAAGAGTCTGAGTGTGAGGAAGAAGAGTCTGAGTGTGATGAAGAAGAGTCTGAGTGTGATGAAGAAGGGACTGAGTGTGAGGAAGAAGAGTCACACACACACACACACACACACACTCTTTCTCTACGAGGATGAGTGATTGTGTTCACCTGGACTGATAAGGTGGGAGAGTGAGACACAGGAAGTGTGTTTAAATGAGGGAGACCTGTCTGAGGCGGTGGATGAGGCGTCTCCCTGTGGAACTCCTCTTATCTGCTCTGATCTCCTCCTCCTCCTCCTCCTCCTCTTCCTGCTTTAAGACTCACTCTGTCCCTCACTGTGACAGAAGAGTGACTTCAAATTGTTCACTCACTCACAACACCTCCAACGTTTACACACCATGGTGATTCTGAGGACAACAGGTGAAGCTGTGTGTGTGTGTGTGTGTGTGTGTGTGTGCTGCTGCTTGAGTTCCTCTCATGCTCCTCTCATCTTCATCTGTTCCTCTCATGTTCATGTGTTCCTCTCATGTTCATGTGTTCCTCTTCTCATGTTCCTCTCATGTTCATCTGTTCCTCTCATCTTCATCTGTTCCTCTCATCTTCTCATGCTCCTCTCATGTTCATGTGTTCCTCTCATCTTCATCTGTTCCTCTCATGTTCATGTGTTCCTCTCATGTTCATGTGTTCCTCTCATGTTCATGTGTTCCTCTTCTCATGTTCCTCTCATGTTCATCTGTTCCTCTCATCTTCATCTGTTCCTCTCATCTTCTCATGCTCCTCTCATCTTCATCTGTTCCTCTCATGTTCATGTGTTCCTCTCATCTTCATCTGTTCCTCTCATGTTCATCTGTTCCTCTCATCTTCATCTGTTCCTCTCATGTTCATCTGTTCCTCTCATCTTCATCTGTTCCTCTCATGTTCATGTGTTCCTCTTCTCATCCTCTGCTCTTCTTCCGTCTCACTGCCTTCACCGTCTCTCTGATTCCATTTCCCTCTCTGACCTCTGTTCTCTCTCTCACTGCACAATCTATGATGCTGCATGACAGAAACCAGACACACACACACACACACACACACACACACACACATACACACACACACACACACACACACACACACACACACACACACACACACACACACACACACACACACACAGCCTTGCCCCTTCTCCTGAGGCCTCAGAGCAAACGTTATCAGCTCTCCACAGGAACAGACCAGTGACTCAGACTGACCCCCCCCCCTTCTCAATCTACGTGTGTGTGTGTTTGTGTTTGTGTGTATGTGTGTGTGTGTGTGTGTGTGTGTGTAGGGTGTGTGTGTCTGCCTAGTTGTGCATTTGTGTCTCCATATCACAGCAGCATAAAGTCTTGCGGTCTAAATCTAAGATGTTCCCAGCTAACACACACACACACACACACACACACACACACACACACACACACACACACACACACACGCCTCCTTCATGGTGTTCCTGCTGCTGCATGTTGCTGGGGTCAGAACTGTGTGACCTTTGACCCTGAGCATGTCTGAGTCCGCTCCTTTGGATTCAATGGAACATTACCTCTCTAGATTTCATGCCAATAAAGTTTATAAACACGACTTGTTCACACTTCAATGATCCCATAAGTAAAGATCCTGTTTAACCCCCGAGCGACTGGCAGCACCGCTCCTGATTGCCTCCCGCGTTAAAGGTCAGAGGTTAAAGAGACACCTGCTGATAAGATGAGTGAGTCTGTTCAAGCTCACACACACACACACACACACACACACACACTCCACTGATCTAAAGATGTTTCCAGATGTTTAGCCTGACTCTTCTTCCTGTCTGAGTAGATTTGTTGGATTTAAAGATGAATCCTTCTTGAAGCTGTGTTGTGTTGTGTCATGTGATGAGGTGAGAGCTGAGCAGAATGCTGAAGGACTCCTGCCTCTCAGAGTGGAGCTCATATAACAAGCCATTACTTTTTATGGCTCTGTTTTGTCCATGGTAATTTGATTTGGGGGGCTGAATGGATGAGAGTCAGTTCTGTTCTACTGTGTGGGAGCCCAGGGGGAGAGAGGGGAGGGGAGGGAAGGGGAGGGGAGGGGAGGGACGGAGGGAGGAAGTGAAACGGGAAGAGGGAGGGGGAGGAGTCAAATGGGCCTTGGATTATAATAGAAGGAGGAGAAACACGGAGGAAGAGGCAGAGATGGAGCGTGACCATGTTGATCTGAACCAGACTGCTGACCTCAGTTCTTGACTTCTGACCCCGCCTGTCACTGTGACAGGAAGTGTGTCTCCCCTGACAGGAACTAGACGGAGCCACGTCCATTTATAACCTCTGGATTTATGGGAGCTGGTGGTATCTTTGTCTCATTACAAAGTCTGGATTTATAGTAGTCTGTGTTAATTTCCCGAGAGAGAGAAAAAGCCCTCAGGATATCATTGACATTTTACTTCTAATGGCTGTACTCAATGACTTTGTTGTCATTGCCAGGGTTGGCATCCATTTCTTCAGAATTACAAGCACTCCACTTATCACAATACATTTATAATACATGACGTGGGCAGAGAAGTGTGTGTGAACTCCCATCGCTCCTATTAGAGCAGGAGCAAAGGGTTAACTGTGGTCCCTGGAAGAGGAAGTGGGCGGGCTTGACCTGCTTACAAACACGCCCACTCGTGTTGCTTTAAGTCAGACGGATGGAAGAGGAAGAGAATGGAACACTGTTGCGCTCAGCCTGCTCTGTCTTCCATCCGCAGAAAGTTCACTTCTTTGTTTGGGTTTTGCTAATGTTTACAAAGCTTTTTGGGGTTGATTAGAGTGATGTGAGGAAGGCTTGGGTAGCGTTTAGTGGAGACCTCTGAGCTCCAGAAAGAAAGAAAGCTGTCTGGCAGGAGAGGAAGAAGGGGTCAGGGTAATAAAGGACGAGGCGGACAGGGAGCGAGGCAGAGACGACACAAACGCATGCTCGCACTCATTCAGCTCTGCTATAAACAATAAAGTGGGCTGCTTCATGTAGACACAACACAATGCTATTTAATTAGATTCCTGCAGCTTTGCCTCAGACCGACGCTGAGGCACAGAACTCTTACTGATTGCAATCAGACGGAGTGGCAGGAAAATTGGATTATTATTATACATAAGAATGATCAAATGTGTTTCTGTACTTCCTCTCATTGGGCCTTTATCCATTCATGCTCTGCTCCTATTGGCTGTCAAAGGGTAAACATTGGTGAAGAAAACACAATATTCAATCCAGCCTGATGGTAATAACATTCTCTGACACTGTGACTTTTGGAATTCTCTTAGAATTGAACAGGATTTGATTAGAAGGGAAAAGTGCAGCTTGTTTGTTTTAAAGCTGTGTGACTTTGTGATTTCCTGACTGCACTTCAGCTAAGTTACAGTTTGTTCTGTCTGTAATCACAGCACTCAGTCAGAGACCAACACACCTTCATCACACCCAGCTATGTGTGGTAAACACACTGCGTCCTCTCGCTGCTCACTTATTTACCTTAAACACTGTAACATGAGGTTTCTATCTATATGCTATAGATCTAGAGACGGGTCGATGGTGCATGCGTGCATTCAGGTCCCCTGAATTTGCTGAGGGACATCATGAAGGAACATCATGTTGCTATGGATACCATTCAGTCGCACATCTACTCCCAGTTAACTGCATATTCAAGACACAACAACACAACGAGGGAGGGATTCCTTTAACACCGCCGCTAGAGTTTGGATGTTTTGATACCTCCAGTCTTTTTTGTGGTTATGAAGTCAATCATCATTTCTGTCTAATGATTGTAGTATTCTGCTCCGTTCTGTCTGTCTGAGTGCCTTTAGTCACTTTAAACACAGTGTGTCTTTGTGTTGGGTGGAGTGACAGTTTGCTGAGCTGAAGTCTATCTCTTGTCTGCACCTGTTTGATGTAACGCTGACAGCAGAATGATGTAAAGGGTTTTAGATCGAGTGGCAGTGGCACTTCAGCCACATGTGGGAACGTTGGTGCGGTGATAAATGGATGGTAAACAATCTGCTTAGGAAAGGCTGAGGGAGAGACGTTCTTCTGCTGAGGAGACACTCAAAGGCACAAGTGTGTGTGACGTGTCATTGGTCAGACTCTTACTGAGTCGTTCAAAACAATCACATCATTCAACAAAACAGACAACCAGAAGAGAAGCAGCAGTTATGGAGAGAGAAATAGGTTTGAAATATGAAAATGCAGCAGTCAGGTTATTGATAGTTCTGTCCCTCCGTGTCACCATGACTGTTTACACACACACTGCTCTGCTATCACGCACACACACACACACACACACACACACACTGCTCTGCTATCACACACACACACACACACACACACACACACACACACACACTCATTATGCTTTGCTTGTCTGTCTCACTTTCTTCACACATTCTTCATCCAAACGCACAACAACACAGCAGCCAGCAGGGCAGAGGATGGATGGAGGTTTGATTCTGCTTGTAAGCATAAAGACCTTTGGTTTCAGATCATTAACACCGTACACAGAGTGTGTGTGTGTGTGTGTGTGTGTGTGTGTGTGTGTGTGTGTGTATTAATGATGAACTTATAGCACAGAACATTCACATATCCACACGTTGTGTTATAAATATCAGATTATTTCTATGCTGGTATATAAAACCGTATTTCTCTACAGTTGAAGTAGCAGAACCCAGTGAGAATGGAAGAAGGTGACATTCTGCCAACGCATTGGAGAAGCACTGCACACTTCATTTAGTTCAGTTAAAATGATAAGACAATTAAAAGTCCTCACGCTTGTCTTCACCTCCTGAAACCCCTCAGGACCGCCAAGGCTCTCTCAGAAACACTGGGTTACCGGGACAACAGCTATGTGCATTCCCCTTCATAAAGGAGTCTGGAACAAGCAGCACTCCAAGCATCACGTTTTAATTATGACAGAGAAAGTCCTGGTAATTAGGACAGAAACTAGTGGCCCCTTCTTACAAAGATGCCAGACAAAAGACTTAGATTAGAGAAGAAACTGTTCAAAGAGATCTGAACACACTACCAGGGTTAAAACAACTTCCTTCAAAGGATAAGTTGGTTACAGATCTGCTATTTCACATTTTACATGTGTACTTGTGTGAAGGCACAGTTAGATCTGTGTTATGATATGATATCAGCTCATTTCCTCTGCCTGCTGTGGTGCCTTCAGGTGCTTGTTGGCCTCATCCACAGCTCCAGCAGCACTCTGGCTCTAATCCAGAGCTCTTTCTGCTCAACTGCTTGAAGTTGTCACAGCCTTTTAGATAGTGGGTTGTTATTGTCCCAGTTTGGGCAATAACCTTTCCATGTTGGGCTCCTCTGAGCAGGAGTACTGTGCTCCTCTGAGCAGGAGTACTGAGCTCCTCAGAGCAGGAGTACTGAGCTCCTCAGAGCAGGAGTACTGTGCTCCTCTGAGCAGGAGTACTGTGCTCCTCTGAGCAGGAGTACTGAGCTCCTCTGAGCAGGAGTACTGAGCTCCTCTGAGCAGGAGTACTGTGCTCCTCTGAGCAGGAGTACTGTGCTCCTCTGAGCAGGAGTACTGAGCTCCTCTGAGCAGGAGTACTGAGCTCCTCTGAGCAGGATTACTGAGCTCCTCTGAGCAGGAGTACTGAGCTCCTCAGAGCAGGAGTACTGAGCTCCTCTGAGCAGGAGTACTGAGCTCCTCTGAGCAGGAGTACTGAGCTCCTCAGAGCAGGAGTACTGAGCTCCTCAGAGCAGGAGTACTGAGCTCCTCTGAGCAGGAGTACTGTGCTCCTCTGAGCAGGAGTACTGTGCTCCTCTGAGCAGGAGTACTGAGCTCCTCTGAGCAGGAGTACTGTGCTCCCACGCACACCTGGAGCTCGTATGGCTCCCTGTCCAAGAAGCCACATAGGATGGGAATAACAACTGGCAGCGATGCAATGAACCTCCTCCAAATCTCCTCTGAGGTCAAGTTGCAGCTTTTTCAGCCCTGCCTCTTCCTCACAGCTGCTTCAGCACCAGAGAACCAACCCAGAGGGCAAACAGGCAGAATCTCCTCACAGCTTCCATTGGAATGTCCAGCCCATACATTAGCTTGGCACCACAGAGCACAGCTAGTTTGTGAGTCTGTCTGTCTGGTCAGAGCCAGAGAAGTCTGTATGAATCTGGCAGAAGCACAGCCTCCACCTGCTGCAAATGCTCCGTCAGTATCTGAAACCTAAACCTGTCCATGGCATCATTTCTCTTTCAGACTGGAGCTGGGTGGAGTTAGATCAGGGGCCTGCAGTGGACAGAACATCTGAGGAAGTCTGCCTGACCACTAAGGACATGCTCCATTCCTGTTGCACACCTGGCTGTTGGAGGAGAGGGAGTCTCTCTCTGAGTCGTCTCCTCTGTCCCCAGGTTTGTCCCCTTCAGCTCAGATATTCAGTTTAATAAAGTTTAGTTTGGAGTGTTTGTATGTGAGATGGACAGAGAGGAACTGAACCTGGAGATGATGAACAGCTGGGGATCGACTGCCTGAGCAACAGAACCTTCACTGAATCCACTGATGTGCAGAAGCACACTGTACCTCGTCTGTGGTGGTTGATGATCTTGCCGAGATGGAGGGCGGGCTTCTTTTGGCGTGGCTACAGTTAGATGTGCATTTCTGGGAACACTTTGTATGAGTTCTGGCTCTTTGTACTCTGACTCATAACCAGGACCGACTGTTCCCCGTGGTTGGCTGGCTTGTGGAGATGGCAGGAGTTCAATCAGGCTTTGAGCTCTAAAGTCAGCTGTTGGAAACATTGGCAAATCTCAGCATTTCTCTTCCTCATCTCTTGTGTTGCTGTAATTAGTTCAGGGATCTGGCTTCTCTGGTTGATCTCAGTAGCCCTCCTCCACCTGGCTGAAGGTCTAGCAGCTGGCTCACTTCATGCTGTGGCTCCACAGCTAATCCAGGACACCCTCTCATTGGTCAGGACCAGCTCACCTAGACCCCTGCACTGGGTACTTTGCATAGACAAGAAGGTCTAGAGGGCGGGTCTTCTGCTCGCTCAACTTCTAAAGAGAATCAGGGCTGCACCTTCCTCAGGAAGCAGTGACATCATCATCGGCATCACTGTGCTTCAGTCTGGCTCCAGACTCATTGATCTCTCTGTGTGACATCTGGGTGTGATAATGGTGACCGGCCCTAAAGAAGCTCTCTAACAACTCATACATGCAGATGAAGAACAACCATTCACCTCTGAATACAGGAACATTTCATCCCACTAAACCAAGTCTACCTGCTCCGGTGTGACGCTGCTCTCCTCCTCTCCTCCTCCTCTCCTTCTCTCCTCCTCTCCTCCTCTCCCCTCCTCCTCCTCTGGCTCATTTTAAAGCAGAGTCACAGCCCCTCAGTAAATACAGAGGAGCAGTATTTCACTCATTTCTGACAAAACTAAACCTGTCTGTAAATCCTCAGTAAACTTGTCCTTAAGTCTGAGCTGGAGACAGAACATCTGAGCCTGGAGAGTTAACCCCTCACATTACACATAAAGAAACAGGAGATGAAAGATATTATAAAGAACTCTCGATGTTTTTGTTTGGCCTCTCTCACTTTGTGGTCACTTCAGATTTCCTTCCATGTTGAGACACCATGTGTGTGTGTGTGTGTGTGTTTGTAACCTTGAGAAGCTGGTTTCTGCAGTCAGACCGCTCTGTTTGTGTTCAGATAGAGCAACTCTTCAGATGCCTCACCTCTGCTCTTTATGACCGCTCTGTCAGCTCAGCTAGTTAGCGGTGATTGACGGGCAGTGATGATGATGCAACACTGAGCATGTGGGGCAACAACACAGTGATAACAGGTCACTGTGGGATAATGCATGGTTGAAGACTTTTCCCCCTCCTTACTCACTCCTTCACATCGCTTCATGTTCCATCCTGCACATCAGAACAATCAATACAATCAATCCAATACAATCAATGACCAGGTTTCCTTCATTTAAATTCATCTCAGGTCAACACAGATGAACTTTTATTCCTTTTTAGGTTGAACTCTTTGGACACAGTAACATGAGAGTTTATAAATGTCCTGGTTTACTTTTATTGTGACGTTTCTTCAGACTTCTGCTGATCTGCACCTTCATCACGTGGTCTTCCTCATCTCCTTCAGTATCATTGTCAGTGACAGCTAAACTCTCTCAAACCTGCAGCGTCCTCGTCCTTATACAAGGCTACATTCTCAAAGATAACTAATTAATATAAAGCCTCTGGGCGGAATGTGTTGGAATCCTCCGACACAGTTTGTCTCTAAAGTGAAGATAAATGTTTGGATCAGCAGCAGAACTCCTGAAGCTCATCTCAAGCTCTCAGACTGTCACAGCACACATGTTAGCATGTTGACTGTGTTCAAGGATTATTCAGGAAACGTGATTAAATATGTTTGGCGATCTCACGACGTTTAAAAAGCCACAGCCGCTCCATTCTGCTTTAAAAAGCTTCACTTTAGTCTTTATTGGCACTTGGGGGAGATTATAGCAGTAAAGACTGAGACACATGAGCCCCGCTGTGATGAAGACGTCTCAGGACAATCAACACACACACACACACACACACACACACACACACACACACTGAACACAGGAGAACACAGGGACACACAGGAGAAGAGGGACGGGGTGAAGTAGTGAGATATACAATAAGGTTGAGCGACTACAAGGCACTGAAGGAAGAAAGAATGGAGGAAGAGTAGAGGGTGGCAGAGAAATGGCTGACGTGAAGAAGGGGGGAGGGGTGGCGGGGTGGGGGGGGGGGGGGGGTGGGGGGGGGGGCAGGAAGTCCCTAGTGAGACCAACGTGTCACACACCAGTGAGCTGGACACAGAGGGGGAGATCATCAGGCTTCTCTCTCTCTCTCTCTCTCTCTCTCCTTCCCTCACTCCTCCACTCTTATTATAAAGACCAGATTCTTCTTCCCTGTTATCTTCTGATTCTCTTTCTTTGCTTCTGTGTTGCCTGCTGCTCAAAAATGTAGAAGTTTATACATCAGATACTTTACTGTCACCATGGCTACTTCACCTCTATTATCTATGTTCTGCATTAGTGTCATTATTGTGTCTTCTGTTACATCAACCCACACACACATTTATACACTCACCCACACGTACAAACACACACACACACACACACACACACACACACACATAAACCCTCAGACTTGTACCTACACACTCAGACTGGTATGTACACACAGGCACTCTGGCACATGGACGCATGCGTGCAGAGTGCTAGCATCACGCTGGGAATCACCTGTTTATCTCATTAGCAGCTCTTGGCTGGAGGCTACAGATGCAAAGCAGAAAGAATAAAGTAAACAAATTAAAAATAAATAAATATTCCCTCCCATGTGAGGCTGGAGACCGGAGGCTGAGGGAGAAGAAGAGTTTCTGACTGCAGATGCTTTCATTCACCACTGAACCATGAGGCTGAGGCTGAGGCTGAGGCTGAGCCTGAGCATGTGTCCAGCAGCCTGCTGTCTGCTTTGATGCTGTGTCAGTCTGAGGCCGTGTGAGCGAGGTGACATCACTTCAGACAAGCTGCCTCTCTGTCCATATCTAACAAACCAGACGCCTCGCTCTACACTTTAGCCTCACTCATCCTGCTTCAAACACCAGAAAATAACATGGATCCTTTAAAGTGCTTTTTTTTCAAGGTCCCAGTCAGTTTGTAGCTGAGATGTGTGTGTGTGTGTGTGTGTGGGGGGGGGGGGGGTCTCCTTCCTGTGAAATCACTGCCACCCCTGAGACTGATAACTTTCCTGTTTATACTGCTTTAATCAATCTGTGTGTGTGTGTGTGTGTGTGTGTGTGTGTGTCTTATACAGTAAAAGTGTATCAGTATTAGCTTTGTCTTTGTTTCACTCCCTCGCTGCTTTTATCTGTTTTTGATTAACACAGGGGATATTAAGACCAGACCAATGAAAACAAGGAGAAGCCCTGAATTTCAAACACACACACACACACACACACACCTCTCTCTCCCCTGACATCCACCCACACTGCTGCTGCCGACGCCCCGAGTGAAAGTTGTTGATGAAAAGACCATGAAAGTGAATTCACACACACACACACACACACACACACACACACTCATTAGCTGCTCTAACTCTTCAGTATAAAGACTTGTTCACTCGTTCTCCACACTTAGATAATGAATCCTGAGCACTCGGAGGTCTGAGGCCTCAGGAGGCCAGCTGAGGTTTGTGTTTCAGCTCATTACACAGAGACACAGAGCCATATGTGCACAGACACACACACAGGGCTCACTTTACACATGTAAACAACCCACGCCCACACACACACACACACACACGCAGCAGACACACACATGCAGCACATACAGGAGCAGCGGGCCAAACGTTGGCATACGGACCTGCAGGGGCCAGAACCAGTGGCTCAGTCTGTGAAACTCTGTATGGATTTATAATCTGGACACACACAGTCTTACATCCGACCGCTCAGTTTCATAATCAGTACAAATTGGCGGGCTCATACACACACACACACACACACACACACACAGTATGTCCTGGTGTGACCTCACATGCTTCATCATCATCTCTTATGATGATGAAGATGATTTCTCATGTTTCCACCTAAACTCTGTTCTCATAAATCAAATGAGCAGCATTTCCTCTAAACGTTGTCTCATAAATAACCTGTTTGGATGTTAAACATGTTTAACAGGCAGGATTATAATAATAATGTTGTGCTTAAGCGTCCAGATATTTGATCTGCAGCTCATAACAAGAATCAATAAAGATCAATTCAGCCAAAGTGCTCTTTTATGTCCCAATCACTATAATGAGAGCAGAGAAGCAGAGAGATGTGAACCTGTGCATACGGATTATTAAAGAGAGGGCGGGACGCCTCATCAAACTCAGCTAATGGATCAGAGAGAGGAACACACGCACAGGTTACAAAGGTAAGTGTGTGTGTGTGTGTGTGTGTGTGTGAGTGTGTGTGTGTGTGTGTGTGTGTGTGTGTGTGTGTGTGTGAAGCCCAATATATTCATAGAGCTTCGAAGTGCTTTTCTGGCCCAGACAGAGAGGAGAAGACAAGGACCTCCTGCAAACATCTCCAGAAATATGGAGGGAACCCCAGGAGCGGTTCAAGGAGAGGTCACTTCTGCCAGACTGATGTGGAAGTTTGGGTGAACACTAGGAAAATATAAAGAAGGGAAACAAAGTGTAGATGTCACAGTGAAAGATACAGAATGAGGTCGTACACACCAGGATCCAACAAGAGGAAGTCCACAGTAAAGCAGTCAAGTCACATTCAAGTGTGTGTGTGGTGTTTGGGTGAAGACGACACATTATTCAGCTGAAGCAGAGAGAGTAACATGAAGCTGAACCTGCAGGTTATCAGAATAGACTCACCGCCTGTGAGTCTAGACCACATGCTTGGTTCTGGATCTAAGACTTTGTTGCCTAGGTTACAGCTGTGGTTGAAGTTCTAAAGGCCCGTCTGCTCCTCAGGAAGTGCAGGTGAAACATTAACTTACTTTCTCACAGTTCCTCTCTAATATCTCAGCAGCTGAAGGCAATTATCAGCCCTGTTACCTGCTTCTTCTTCCAACCATGTAAATACACACAAAGAGACACACAAAGAGACACACAAAGAGACACACAAAGACACAGAAGCCCCAAAATAGAGCAGGAAAAAAAAACAAGCACCAGCAGAGAAGCCGAGCCGAGCCACACTCAATCAAGCACTGTGTGTGTGTGTGTGTGTGTGTGTGTGTGTGTGTGTGTGTGTGTGTGTGTGTGTGTGTGTGTGGACTAGTTTCAGCTGAAATCAAGGCTGATTCAAGCAGGCAGGGTTCATTGTTGAGAGACAGAATAAAGAGGCCAACAACATCTGATCCATATCCAAGTCATATCAGAGCACACACACGCCTCGACCTTCCTCTCCTCTGTTAGTGAGCCTTTCATTCTGCTGCCATTTGCTCATCACAGTTTATCATTGATACAATGGTGTCTAAGGGTCCAGCAGCTGACATCAGAGTCTGGATCTCCTCTCCTGTAGGCTGCAGGTGGATCACCATCATCAGGATAGACACAGACACAAGAACCAGCTCAGACTCCTCCCTGATGTCTGTCTGCTTCTGTTTCGTTGTCTCTCTCTCTGTCTCTCTCTCTGTCTGTCTGTCTCTCTCTCTCTCTCTCTCCCTCTCTCTCTCTCAGTCATCAGTCAAGCCTGGTATCTAGTCAAAGTGAGGTCTCATTCAGATTTCAGTGCCCGGACCTGAGAACCTCCACTCTGACTTCTCTTCACAAATGGAAACACCTTCCTTTAATTCCTTCAGTGTTGGAGGTGTGATTGCCACATGGTTGATCTTGACATCACTTTGATATCTGTTGGCTGAGCTGCTGGAGATTAAAAATGAAAGCTGAATCACTGCAGGCCAGGATTCTATATCCATCTGTTTCATTGTTCACATGTTTGTCTTTCCTGTCTGCCTGTAAAGGACAGACTTCCTGTAAAAGGTCCTTGTGTTTCTGGAATTTCAAACTCTGCCTGAATTTCAAACTCTGCCTGTATCCAGGCAACAGTGGCAATGTGATCTTCACGGAACCCAAGGCGTTTCATATTGGACAAAGAGCTGTCAAAGGTTCTGTCCCATATGAAGTCTCAGTCTCTAATTAAGAGCTCAGGTTGGAGCGATTCAGAGATCTTTAGTTTGGCCAAAGACTGTGAGGGAATAAACCTGCTGTGATCAGGAAATGGGCTGTGACCTGAGGAGCCGTGTGCCTGAACGCCCCGGCCCATAGAGCAGCCCATAGCTGAACTTCTTCACTACTTCTTTCTTCCTTTTTTTGCTTGGATGAGTACATTACATTACATTACATCACCAACCTTCGCAGAGGGGGGAGCAATTGAGGGTTCGGTGCCTTGCTCAGGGGCACCTCGGCAATGACTCGAACCGGCGACCCTCCGGTTCCCAAGCGGAAGCTCTACCCACTTCTCTACCCACTTTAATGCTGTAGAGCAGGTAGGAGGTCCGGGTCCAGACACCATGAAGCACCACAGACAGGTCGGCTTTGGTTTAGAGTCAAACATGGACACACAGCAAAGATGGCGTCATGTTCTGCTCCACTGACTCAACGCCCTCAGAACGCCTGCAGTCCTCCGCTGTTACTCTGTTAAAGAGTTGTATATAATAAAAAAGTTAGATTTGGAAACAGTTCCCCCAACAGAGGCCAACGCACCAAGAGACTCTGAGCTGCACCGCCGGCCAAACTGAGGGAGCACACTGCCATACTGTAGTTTAGACAGTATGCCAGTGTGTGTGTGTGTGTGTGTGTGTGTGTGTGTGTGTGTGTGTGTGTGTGTGTGTGTGTGTGTGTGTGTGTGTGTGTGTGTGTGTGTGTGTGTGTGTGTGTGTGTGTGTGTGTGTGTGTGTGTGTGTGTGTGTGTGTGTGTGTGTGTGTGTGTGTGTGTGTGTGTGTGTGTGTGTGTGTTGCTTGGGGCATTGTGTAAACGAGTAAAGGTCGTGCAGGCCTGAGAGACTTGGCTGAGCTAGACTGGAGGCTAAAGCAGGACGAGGCTGAGGCTGAGGCTGAGGCTGAGCTCCATCAGCGCCCAGAAGACTGGAAACCCAGCATGGGAGAGGAGGAGAAGGAGAAGAGGAGACAAATACAAACCAATATGGAGCAGAGATCATTTGAGATATTGGAGTGAATAGAGAAGGTTTGTGGTAGAAAAGTGTGAGCAGAATAAAAATGAGGAGAAAGAAGCAGGAAAGTCTGGGAAATATTATTAAATGATATACAATGACACGGTGCGTTCAGGGACCAACCTGCATGTCGGGAAGGAGACAGGGAAGAGCACAGTGAAGGTTTGGAGACACACACACACACACACACACACACACACACACACACACACACACACACACACTCTGAGCCTTTCATTTGTAAGTTATGCAAAGAAGGATTTACTAACCTACTTCTAATAAAATGTTTCAGTTGTTGAAGCTGAAAATGGTTTCACTTTGAAGTAAAACCATGAAAATCATTTTTTTTTTCATGATAGTTATTATTCCATCATTTTCATTTCATTGAGTGCTGGAATGTCGATCTGCTCTCCACCCCTCATCTGTGCTGTGCTCACAGGAAGTGTAGAGGCAGGATCAGCAGCAGGAGGAAGCATGAGGAGGTGCTGTGGACACTAAACTCCACTCAGGCTGTCTGTACATTCCAGCATTACAACAGATCAACAGAACCTCCCAGGCTTCAGGGTCCAAACCTCCAGATAAGAGGGGAAATGAGCAAAGAAGTGAGATTTAGATATGCAGGGAAACAAAGGGAACGTTATCCTGGTCAGAGGAAAAAGGGATGGACATGAAAAGCAACAGAGCGAGTGTGTGAAGTTGTGACAGAGAGATATCGACACTCATGACTGACTGAAGTGTTAATCATCGACTCTACAAGGTCTCATGTCACCTCAGGCTGAGGAAAGACACACAGATCGATGGAGGAGCTGGAGAGGGGCTCCACTCTGCTATTTACTTATTCCTCCTACCTAATCAATACTCTACAGGTACGGGGAGGAGGAGGGGGGTTAGAGTTAGAATGCCTTTGTCTCAACAAAGACATCAGGACCAACTGGAGACGACATGGAGGAGGAGACAGGGAAGGAGTCAGTCTGCTTCCTCGTGATGTCATCAGCAGCTCCAGTGCAGAAACCAACACATACATGTTTCTATGAATAAATGCTCCTGTTTACATGAAGAGTGAGAGGCCAATATCTGATTAGAATCATCAGAGCCATCCTCTCAAGAGATCTCATTAGCAGTGTTCAACCATGAGCGTCCAGATCTCCTCCTCTCTGGATCTTCCTGTTCATTTCTGTCCAAAGCAGGTTTAGATATTGGAGCCGCATCCATGAGGCTACAGAGTTTACTCCCCATCAGACACTAACCCTGAGCAGAGTTCAGTCAGCAGTGAGGACCCAGAGCACTCACACATCAAAGCAGCGGAGGTGAAGAGGCCAAACAGAGAGAGAAGGAAGATAAAACTAAGAAAGTGAATAAGCAAGCCAGCCAGAACTTAACCCAACATTCAGCACAGACTCACAGCCAAGAGAGGAGGAAGTGTGTGTGTGTGTGTGTGTGTGTGTGTGTGTGTGTGTGTGTGTGTGTGTGTCTGTGTGTGTGTCTTATTTGATTCTGAAGCATAGTGACCTACATTGATCCAGCTGCTCTTCAGTCTTGTATCCATAGATACATAGTGTATCAGTGTTGTTCTACTAGGTTCTTAAGTCAATGAGAAGTTGTTTGTGTGTGTTGTGTTGTATCTATGAGAGAAGCTCTGTCTGTCTCTGATCAACACCACATAGATACGATATCACAGCTTTAAATCCTTACTGTTCTCTTCTTATTGTCGCTCTCATTTCCCTTCAAGGTAAAGATACTTTAGAAATATGATCAAAAGAATGATTTCATATCATTTCACACCCTTGATTGAATAGAATCTTTCTGAGAATGAACACAGGAAGTGAGCTGATCAACTGAATAGAGACCTGACAGTAAAGTGGATTTGATCATTTATTACACACACACACACACACACACACACACACACACACACACACAGTCCTGAGCCCAGCTGCCATGGAGCCCTGGGCCTCCTGTAACGACCACATGCTACCTGACAGAGACACTGAAGTGAACATGCACAAGGTTCATCCTCCTCCTCCTCATGATGAAGTCTGATTCAGGAAAATCTTTCAGACTAATAAATCCCACCGTGCACCACAAGGGGAACCACTTCCTTAGTTACAAATCATGTTCCTGAGTGGGAGGAGCTGGGAGAGGAGGGAGGAGTGTGCAGCAGGTGGGAGGAGCCAGTCGCTCTCTCACTGCTTTACATGCAGGTTTGCATGAGGAAGAGTGTGAGTGGAGCTCAGACACAGGTGGGGTCAGCACACACAGGGTTAACTACAACATTTGATCCATTACATGTAGAGGAATAATTCACAGTGCTTTATTTTGTATTCGGTTAAAGCAGAAAAAGAAACAGAGATCTGATTGAACATTTAATAACAGCAGACCTGCTGACTTTGTTTGGGTCTCCAGCTTTACCTGATCTCCCTTTGAGCCTTCCCTCCCTTTTCCAAACTAAATAGAACCCAAAGTGTGTAAGCGTCATCATTTCATCTTGAAAGCTCGTAGGAACAATAAACAGTGTGTGTGTGTGTGTGTGTGTGTGTGTGTGTGTGTGTGTGTGTGTGTGTGTGTGTGTGTGTGTGTGTGTGTGTGTGTGTGTGTCTGTGTGTGTCTGTGTGTATCTGTGTGTGTCTGTGTGCGTGTGTGTGTGTGTGTGTGTGTGTCTGTGTGTGTCTGTGTGTGTGTCTGTGTGTGTGTGTGTGTCTGTGTGTGTCTGTGTGTGTATGTGTGTGTCTGTGTGTGTCTGTGTGCGTGTGTCGTGTTTGTCACCTCTAGGCATCTTAGCAAAAAGCATGAATTGACTTCTCTGCATTAAACCCAGGCAGCGTAGAGTCAGTAATGTATAGATTAAAGCCCTGAGGTTGAGTCTATGTGGTCTATCTCTAGAGTGGCTTTGGCAGCCTGGTAAATGGCCTCTGGCCTTCCTCTGCATGTTCCCCTGGCGTGTGTCATCTACATATGACTGAAGCCACTGATGCTTATCTGAAGTGTGCATTTCCCTCTAAAGCTCTGGAAGGAAACGTCTGTGGAGAATAACAGAAAGGGATAAAGCTGTCAACCTCTCTCTGAGGAGCATCTTCAGTATCTGCCTTTGTGTGAGCATCGCCTCCTCCCTGGGACGCTTAATGGAAAGAGGATTTCATTTGAAATCAGAGGGTAAAGCTCACAGAGCGCCTGTGAGAATCAGCAGAATAACACACTCTCACTGTGTTATGATGATAAACTTAATGACTGTTCCTCTCCTGCTGGGCTGAGAATGAGATAAGGAACAATAACAGCATGTATAGATACAAATATAGCCCCGCTTCTCTCACCCAGACGCCTCTGGCTCTCACACTAACACACTTTACAGGCACACGCATCTGACCTGCTTCGGTTTAGTCAAGCAGCTGAGGAGCAATGTTTGTCTGGAATAATGATGATCCCACTTCTGCTGCAAACTGTCGGGATTGCTCTTTTCTCATTTTTTGCAGCCGCCACTGCCCTCCACACACACACACACACACACAGACACACACACACACACTCTTATAAATACATTGTATTACAGGGAAACAAAGGACTGAATTGAAGTTGTTGCAGATTGTTTTCTAACACAATCGTCCGTCTGCTAGCGGGCGTAGGAACGGTTTTATGTGCAGTCGATCTTCAGTTCCATTCTGAACACATTCTCTTTCTTCCAGCTCATCATCGGCCCGTAAAGAGAACACTTCACTCCTGGTCTCTTCATCCATGTGGTCCTCTCTTGTTCTGCATACGTGCACATGAACATATTCGTCCCATTCCCACCTAAACCTGCGTTCATATTCCTCTCTATTCTCTTGGCTGAGCGTTGGAGGCAGAGAGACTGGGACGCTTGGCTGATCCCACTCTGTGTTCCATTATTAAAAGTCCTCCAGCACAATGTTTCATTAAACAGGAGCGTATAGCTGAAGGCAGTGTCTGAGCTCCACTCCAGTGTTTTTCTCTCCCATACATGGACGCAGGACAAATTAGAAGGGCACTCATAAGAGAACATACCTCCACCAAGGCTGTTCAGCCCAGAGTTAATCTGCCAGGACACACATGACCTCTCAGGCTGCGTGTTCTGCAGGTATTAAGACCGATTATGGAAACGAGCCGTGGCCCACAGCCGCCGTCAGGTCATTTGATAGCACTGCGGCCATCTAAGAGACTTCCTGTCTCTGTCATCCTGCCGTCTCTTCACTGCATGAATGAGTTCTGTCACACAAAACTTAGCTGTGAATTAAATTGAATTAGAATAGAATAATAATAGAATATTGAGTGTAAAAACATCTTTATTCTATTCAGAAACATTCCTTTGGTTGAAGTCTGTCACACCGATGACGTCGTCTCCTAAGAATGATAACAGCTACCATGGCTACACTCTGGGGCTGTGATGAAGATGGAGAGAGGGAACAGAACAGAGAGCAGCATCATGAAGCAGCTGCACTCATCCACACACACACACACACACCTTTACATTCTCTCCTCCCTTTTCTTATGGCTTCCATCGGAACGCCCTTAAATGGACACACACTGATCCAAACACACACACACACTCACACACACACACACACACACACAGATGCAGCTCCGCTCTCATTTTGACAACACAGACACACATTAGTAAATATGGACGTATGGTCTTGGTCTCATTTGAGCCTGTAGAAGCCCTGAGAAGCCTCTAGTGA
This sequence comes from Genypterus blacodes, assembly GCF_046128005.1. Classification (NCBI taxonomy): domain Eukaryota; kingdom Metazoa; phylum Chordata; class Actinopteri; order Ophidiiformes; family Ophidiidae; genus Genypterus; species Genypterus blacodes. The sequence continues at coordinate 3,207 of NW_027467379.1, read as the reverse complement.
ATCTGACCCTCTGAGAACAATGGGGCTCCTCTTCCTCTTCCTCTTCCTCTCTCAGTGTGGACTCCTCTGGGTGAAGTCTATTGAATAAGGTGTCGTGTGTAACGGCTTTAGAAACAATTCAACAATGAACAAAGTCAGTGGTGATGACACACACACACACACACACACACACACTCTGACACTTGTATGTAAATGGCCCTGCTCTAACACTAACCCTCTCTGCTCTGTGTGTCAGAGTACAGGAGAATGTTCTCAAATCAAACCCTGTGCTGTGTTTAAAGCATAAAGGTGAATAAAGCTGGGAGTCAAAGTGTTTACTGTGACTGACAGGCTGGAGAAAATAATAAATACCTTCCTGTTTTCCCTCTCACTCTCATTTCCATTGTGTGGGTGACAGTTCTTCTCAGTCTCTCCATCTGTCTGTGGCTCAGCTTGTTGGTGTGTGTTCCTCCTTGTGTTTCTCCCTCCCTCCCTCTTTCTCTCTCTCTCCCTCTCTCCCTCTCTCCCTCTCTCCCTCTCCCTCTCTCCCTCTCAGCTCAGCGTTGTAGCGCTTGGCAGGGTAGCTTGATAAACACCATACGCTTACATGTCTGCTCTTTAGTATTAATGAGATCAATCACAGCCTTGGCCTCCCTGCTGCTCTCCATTCTGTCCCCAGGCCGCCCAGATTAGGACGGGATTGTGGATCTACGTGTTTTATGTTGGTTGGCAGCGTTATCATAATGCTGTGGATTGCATAAGGTTTCTCTGCTCTCTGTGTGTGTGTGTGTGTCGTGTGTGTGTGTGTGTGTGTGTGTGTGTGTGTGTGTGTGTGTGTGTGTGTGTGTGTGTGTATTCAACTGTGTGCGCTACAGCAGATTGTAGAGGGTGGGAGGAAAGTGGGTTCAGCATTCACATTTAACAGATGGCAGGAAGGAGAGAGAGAGAAAGAGACCGAGAGAAAGAGAGAGAGAGAGAGAGAGAGAGAGAGACCGAGAGAAAAAGAGAGAGAGAGACCAAGAGAGCAGCCAAGAGAAAGAGAGAGAGAGAGAGAGAGAGAGAGAGAGAGAGAGAGAGAGAGAGAGACCGAAAGAGAGAGACTGAGAGAGAGAGAGAGAGACAGAGAGAGAGAGACAGAGAGAGAGAGAGAGAGAGAGAGAGAGAGAGAGAGACCGAGAGAAAAAGAGAGAGAGAGACCAAGAGAGCAGCCAAGAGAAAGAGAGAGAGAGAGAGAGAGAGAGAGACCGAAAGAGAGAGACTGAGAGAGAGAGAGAGAGACAGAGAGAGAGAGACAGAGAGAGAGAGAGAGAGAGAGAGAGAGAGAGAGAGAGAGAGAGAGAGAGAGAGAGAGAGAGAGAGAGAGAGAGAGAGAGAGAGATGGGGGGGCTTAAGTTGAATTTTTTGCTGCATGAAGAACAAGCAGCTTAAGTGCCTGTGTGTGTTCCTGTGTGTGTGTGTGTGTGTGTGTGTGTGTGTGTGTGTGTGTGTGTGTGTGTGTGTGTGTGTGTGTGTGTGTGTGTGTGTGTGTGTGTGTGTACAGAACGTACAGATGTAAATGTGATCATGAGCAAAGCGACTCTCTCTCACACAGGTGCGGCTGCTTCCTCGTTGGGGGCGAGGCTATTTGAAGTAACAACACATTCTCCCTCTCTTCTCCTCAGCACCTGAAGGCAACACTGCTGAGGCACAGAGAGGGAGAAGACGGTGTGATGGGGGAGGAGGGGCGGTGAAGAAGGGGACAGACAGACAGAGAGGAAGATCAACGGGACAAACCAGAGCGGCTGAACTGTGAGGTAAAGAAGAAAGAAAGAAAGAAAGATGACATCACTATCAGTGTTGTGTTGTTGTGTTATTGTCGTGGATGATGTCACTATAAACCAAAGCAGAGCCAGGCAGCTGCTCAGGCTCACAGGCTGAAGTGTGACATTAGACGTGTTAAGTGTTTGGTGTTTAGCATCAACATGATTTGCATGAGGGCATGAATGAAGTTGTGATCGTGTGTGTGTGTGTGTGTGTGTGTGTGTGTGTGTGTGTTTATAAGATTGTTGATTATTTTGTCTGTTTGTTAGAGGATGAGACTTTTAGGACGGCTGGGCTGTGACCCAAAGGGGGAGGGGCCTCAGCTGGGGGCAGGAGCTTCCTGTGTGGAGTTTGCATGTTCTACCCGTGTTTGCTTCACACCATCAACACACACTGATGTCAGGCAGTGCCCTGGAGCAAGGCAGGAGAAAGTGGATGTGCAGTTGGACTGTGAGCTGGACTGAGACGCCCGCTGCTCCTCATGGTTATGGGTTCAATGCAGAGAACACGTGTGTGTGTGTGTGTGTGTGTGTCATCGTTCTTCACTAATTAAATTAAACAGTCAAACACACATCTATGGAATACATGAAACTCCTAATGGGCTTTTCTGCTACCACCAAGCTGCCACACACACACACACACACACACACACACACACACACACACACACACACACACACACACACACACACAGTTCCTTGTTTCTTTTCAGTGCCATTTAAACTTTGTTGTCTTCCACACATAAGCTTCTTACAATCCTGCTTCAGTAATCAGGGAAGCTAATTATTTTTGTTTTCTCCAAACATTCTGAAGTCCTAAACTCCTCTGGTGGAGCCGATGGATTCCCCCAGAGCAGAATCCAGCCCTTAAAGAACACGTATGAAGGCTATTAGACAACATACACCAGTATTAGTTCATAACTCTGGTTGGTGTTATGATGTAAATGAGGGAGGCCTCATTGTGTGTGTGTGTGTGTGTGTGTGTGTGTGTGTGTGTGTGTGTGTGTGTGTGTGTGTGTGTGTGTGTGTGTGTGTGTGTGTGTGTGTGTGTGTGTGTGTGTGAGGGAGGGGCACCCAGGATGTGCGGAGAAGCTTTAAATCTCCTGTTATCATCTATCTGGTCTTCATTAAACCTCTGCTCCTGGTTTGGACTGCAGTCAGTAAATCTAACAGCATCAGGAGAAGAGATGAAGCATATTCCCTGTGATGATGTAATCCTATAATATCTTCAAACGTTGTGTAAACACACAGGAAGTCCAGTCGCTTGATTCACTGCAGCTTTGTTTCACTGCTCTGCTTCATTACTTTACTCATGTATAAAGCTCTGTATAATGTTAAACACATTTTCACTTAAAGGTTGTTATTATCTGCTACAGAACATACTACAGCTGTCAATCAAGAGGGAAAGGAGCAGGAAGGTTAAAGTCAC
>NW_027467378.1:7500-10000 GCF_046128005.1 Genypterus blacodes | reverse complement strand
TTGATGAATAAGAAAGTGGAGGAAAGTTGTGTTACTCTTTAGTTTGAGTCGCTGGAGACTCACACTTCATTACTGTCAAACACTAAAACGACATTGAGCGTCTATCACTCAGGGCTGTGTGTGTGTGTGTGTGTGTGTGTGTGTGTGTGTGTGACAGGTGGGGGAAGCTAACAGTGTGAGTGCATTAATTAATGACTGACGGCTAAAGCAGCCAAAGCAGTAATAACAGTTAAGCTGCTGAGCTCCAGGGGCAACACGCCGCACCGATCCATGGATCAATGCTTGTTTTCTCACACACACACACACACACACACACACACACACACTCACACGTCTATCATTTTCACTTCCTCGGTGCACACCTGCTCTCTCTCTCACACACACACACACACACCTGCCATCCAATCTAGGTGGCCCTGCGCCCCCGGCTGGATATAAACGGACCCTGATCCTCCTGAGTCAAACTCAAACTCGCTCTTCGTCTTTGTCTCTCGCCCTCGCTCCCTCGCTCCCTCTCCGCTCCGTTTCAGGTTTTTTTTCCCAGCATCCTCCAGTGAAAGCCTAGTTTAGCTAATTAAAAGATGACCATGCAGCGGCGTGGCGTGGATCTTTGATTAGAGCTTTTTTGATTTGACAGGACGGGATTAGCTGAGACGGGCGGTGTCGAGGCCGCTAAGCCCCCCAGAGGAGACGGGGAGCAGTGCATGCTGGGAGAGAAACTGACTCCATCATCTCACCTCCAACACTCCTCAGCGTTTGATCTACACACACACACACACACACACACACGCCAGCAGCCTAGTGTGTGTGTGTGTGTGTGTGTGTGTGTGTACAGTGAGGCTGTGATGATCTAAAGTACGGCAGGCCTTGTGAGACGGGACGCCATCTTATGAAGACGCCGTTACCATGGAATCTAAACCGGCTCCACCTCAACAGCTTCACACAGTCAGAGGTCATGAAAGGTCATGAAAGGAGGACAGACAGGAGGAGAGACAGGAGGACAGACAGGAGGACAGACAGGAGGAGAGGAGCCATGCTTTAGTTCCTCCTTTCCTCTTCTTCCTTCCTTCCATGTTTCCTTCCTCTCTTCTCTTCTTCCCTTGTTCCCTGCACTCCTCTGCTCCTTCCTTGTTGTCTTTTGGAGCGGCTCTCTATTCTGACGTCCATCTCCTCTCCTGTCCCTCAGAGAACATCTCACCGAGTGTGTGTGTGTGTGTGTGTGTGTGTGTGTGTGTGTGTGTGTGTGTGTGTGTGTGTGTGTGTGTGTGTGTTGAGGTGCAGAGGTGCAGAAGTTCAGATGTTTTTACTCTTCCTCCTCCCTTTGGTTCAGACTGAGTGAATGTTTCTCTCCTCGCCTGCAGCAGGTGAGGCCTGACTGGGCTGAGTGTGTGTGTGTGTGTGTGTGTGTGTGTGTGTGTGTGTGTCTAGATTAGCATTAGCTTAAACCCGCTCAGCCTCCCTGAGTGTTTAAGTTAAGGTGCAGGGAGCTGCTGGGTGATTTGCATAAGTAATTAGCTAATGTGCTGTTCAATTTCTCTCCCATCTGGTCGTCTGAGCTGCACCTCATTTCTCACACTGACAGGCTGGTCACTATCGCTAGCCGCACGGCAACAAGGCTCCCACCAAATTAATTTGTCAACCTTCTCCTGTAATGGGACGTTCACCTTGAAAACTCAATTTACCTGGGGAGGCTCGAGCCGGAGCGCCGGGAACGCCGGAGAGTTCTCAAAACATTCCTCCAAGGGAAAAATAAAGTGTAGAGACACGACAGGCGAGCGAGCGAGCGAGAGGAGCGAGCGAGAGGAGCGGCGAGAGGAGCGGCGAGAGGAGCGGCGAGAGGAGCGGCGGCGGCGGCGGGCCGGAGGAATATTGACTTGCAGCCTCCTGATTGTTTGTGCGGAGGAGCAAAGATCTGTGAGCTCGGGAAAAGAGGAACGCTCCGCTCCGACAAACAGGAAGCATTAAAGCTCCTTTATCCTCAATGAGCAGCGATCAATACCTTCAATTCAGCACTGATGGACCGATGATGGCCTCTTCCTGTTTGATCCGAAATCTTTCACTGAAAGGTGAAATCTGCACTGACTGGCTGATTAGCAGACGAACTTCAGTGTGTGTGTGTGTGTGTGTGTGTGTGTGTGTGTGTGTGTGTGTGTGTGTGTGTGTGTGTGTGTGTTCTGGTGCTGTTCCATGTGGTGACCTCATGGCGACTCTTGGCTTCATGTCTCTGGTTCCTAAGGACATTGAGGTGTTGGTTTGTTATCAGGTACTGTAGTTGATGGTTGCTGTGTTGTTGGGTTGTTGGACTTTTGGGAGGGTTTCCATGACAACATAACTTACAGTATTGATTCATTCTACAGTCAAATCAATCAGGCAGCATCAGATCCATTTGATGCTGACGAGCAGAACGCGTCTGAGCTCATCAGGATCAAACAAACACTCAACACACACAAGCAGACAATGAGTTTGTTTAGTGTGTGTGTGTGTGTGTGTGTGTTCACAC
>NW_027467377.1:47500-54384 GCF_046128005.1 Genypterus blacodes | reverse complement strand
CGGACCACGAGTGAGGCGTGCTTCCTCTGCCGGTTTCCTCGGCTCCTCCTCCTTCCTTCCTGCTCCTGGTTGCGTGTTCCGGCGGCCACAGTGCTGAGCTCAGTGATGTTCTGAAATATGAAGCAGCCGTGTTGGAGCGCTCTGGTTGCAGAGCAGAAAGAGGCTCATTGTGTGAGGAAGAGCGATGACACCGGAGCCCCCCCGCCCAAAATAACTCCATAACAATCACACAATAAGAGAGGATCAGATCTCACACACACACACACACACACACACACCAGGAAGATCCTCCTCTCTCTCCTCTCCTTTCACACACCCTCCTTTCCTTCATCATCGCCCTCTTTCCTCCTCTTCATCCTTCGTCTTCACAGCCTCTAAAAGCAGATCAGGAAAATATAAGTACTCAAGTGTGTGTGTGTGTGTGTGTGTGTGTGTGTGTAGGCTCAGACGTGCAGCAGGTCAGGAGTCCTCAGAGAGGCTCAGTGTCCTGCTACGTTCCACAGCCGGACTACCAGCAGGGGGACCAGGAGGACCTGATCCAACCCAGAAAACTGCCAAACCCAATCAGAGCCTCCAAGAACCACCAGGACCTTCATAGAGAGCTCCTCGTGAGCTACAAACGGTCTGTGTGTGTGTGTGTGTGTGTGTGTGTGTGTGTGTGTGTGTGTGTGTGTGTGTGTGTGTGTGTGTGTGAGTGTGTGAGTGTGTGAGTGTGTGAGTGTGTGGGTGTGGGTGTGTGTGTGTGTGTGGGTGTGTGGGTGTGTGTGGGTGTGTGTGTGTGTGGGTGTGTGAGTGTGTGGGTGTGTGAGTGTGTGAGTGTGTGGGTGTGGGTGTGTGTGTGTGTGTGGGTGTGTGGGTGTGTGTGGGTGTGTGTGAGTGTGTGTGTGAGTGTGTGAGTGTGTGGGTGTGTGAGTGTGTGGGTGTGTGAGTGTGTGGGTGTGTGAGTGTGTGTGTGACTGTGTGAGTGTGTGTGTGAGTGTGGGTGTGGGTGTGTGTGTGTGTGTGAGTGTGTGGGTGTGTGTGGGTGTGGGTGTGTGTGTGTGTGTGAGTGTGTGGTTGTGTGTGTGTGTGTGGGTGTGTGGGTGTGTGTGGGTGTGTGTGAGTGTGTGTGTGAGTGTGTGAGTGTGTGGGTGTGTGAGTGTGTGGGTGTGTGTGTGAGTGTGTGGGTGTGTGAGTGTGTGTGTGACTGTGTGAGTGTGTGTGTGAGTGTGGGTGTGGGTGTGTGTGTGTGTGTGAGTGTGTGGGTGTGTGTGGGTGTGGGTGTGTGTGTGTGTGTGAGTGTGTGGGTGTGTGTGGGTGTGTGTGAGTGTGTGGGTGTGTGTGTGTGTGGGTGTGTGAGTGTGTGTGTGAGTGTGTGGGTGTGTGAGTGTGTGAGTGTGTGGGTGTGTGTGTGAGTGTGTGGGTGTGTGAGTGTGTGTGTGAGTGTGTGGGTGTGTGAGTGTGTGTGTGACTGTGTGAGTGTGTGTGTGAGTGTGTGAGTGTGTGGGTGTGTGTGTGTGTGGGTGTGTGTGTGAGTGTGTGGGTGTGTGAGTGTGTGTGTGAGTGTGTGTGTGTGTGTGAGTGTGTGAGTGTGTGTGTGAGTGTGTGGGTGTGTGTGGGTGTGTGTGAGTGTGTGGGTGTGTGTGTGAGTGTGTGGGTGTGTGTGTGTGAGTGTGAGAGAGAGAGAGAGAGAGAGACCACTGCACCTGTGAGGTCAGCTGGAGGTCAGGCCCGTGACCTTTGTGACCTTGTGTGTGGCCTTTTCCAGGGGCGGAGAGGGTGCAGCTATGAAGCCTGAACTGCAGAGGGCGCTGGAGTCTCGAAAACGCGATCAGCTGATCAAACAGAGGAAGCAGGAGGAAGAAGCTCGGAAGAAGATTTCCCCTCTGGAGCAGGAGCTCCTGAAGAGACACAGACAGCTGGAGGAGGTGAGGAGCTGCATGCAGATGAGTCTGACTCCTCCTCTCTCACCACTAGATGTCCTCAACCCCCCTGAGACACCTGAAGTCATGATGTCATCAGGCTTAGTGCCACGCCCCCTTTGGACGCACGCACGTGTTCATAGAAAGGAAAAGAATCAAACTTTGACGTGTGCAGCAGACGTGTGTGTGTGTGTGTGTGTGTGTGTGTGTGTGTGTGTGTCCTCACAGCAGGGTCTCCTCCAGTCCACCGTCTTCATTCATACTCCTGCCTTTGCCCCAAAGCAAGGCACCGGGCCACAGGCCAGGAGTCGGCCCCTGGCTGCTCCCAAGAGGACAGAGTGATTGAAGTGTAACCTGCGTGTCTCCCTGTGCTTTTGTCTTCAGCTGGAGAAGCAACAAGAGGAGCAGCAGCAGCAGAAGCTCCGAGCGCCAGAGTTCATCAAGGTCAAGGACAACCTGAGACGCACGTCCACTCACAGGAAAGACCAGAAGGAGGTGTGAAGAAGACGGCCTGTCCCGAGATCAACCAGGACAACTGGACAGAGAGGTGGACAGAGAGGTGGACAGACAGGTGGACAGACAGGTTGACAGAGAGGTGGACAGACAGGTGGACAGACAGGTGGACAGACAGGTGGATAGACAGGTGACATCCAGGCTGTGTCCCCTTCCTGACAGGACCAACGATAAGAATAGAACCTGTGAGCTTTAGCTTGGATGTGGATTAGAGCGTCCAGCAGAGGGCAGCATAACCCAGAGCAGACTAACATGTTAGCTCCTGTAGAGTTCTGATGGCCACGTTCCATTTCACAGCAGAGAGACGAGCAGGACGACTGAGGAGGAGCAGAGACTCAGCACGGGGTCAGAGGTCAGAGGGATGAGGAAGTGAGAGAGATGAGGTCAGCTGAGTGATCAATGAGGAAGAAGGACTTAGGTCTGATGTTTGTGATAGGAAGCAGGAGGCGGAGTGTGATGAGAGGGCGGAGCCTCTGCTGGTCTGTCTGTGCAGGTTCACCTCACCTTGTTGACCTGGCAGCAGCTCGTAGCTCCCTAACCTGGTACTAAAGCCACTTCCTGTTTCCGTGAGCGCTCACAGTGACTGAAGCTGTGGCTGCTCACTAACATGGAGCTCTGATGATCACACTGATGGAGTCTGGGTCCATACTTCAGAAGCTCCGCCCACATGAGGGTGTGTGAATGATAGCTCTCTCCTGATTGGCTCTTTGGGAAGCACAACACTTCAGTTTAATCTTCAGCACAGCAGGTTTTTGTTTTCCAGATGTTTCTTCTTTGTCATTTGATTAAAAAATGTTGAACTGAATTTCCTTATTAAAATGTTTGTTACTGCTTTGATGACTTTGATCTAAACTAAAGGAGATAAACATCCAAACAAGTACTCTGTGTGTGTGTGTGTGTGTGTGTGTGTGTGTGTGTGTGTTCCTGGCTGATCTCTTCTCTTATAATCATTCATAGTCGTAGTTCATCATCAGTTCACTTCTCTCTTCTATTACTTTGTACTTTGTACTTTGTTTCTTATAAGAAATATTATTCCTTGTCACCTTTAAGGACACAGAGGAGAGGAGAGGAGAGGAGAGGAGAGGAGGGGGGAGGCATTAAGTTCTAAAGTTAAAGTTATAAACACCTTTAATGGAACAACAACACGGAGCTGCTGCTGACACGGCTCAGCCAATCACAGGCCGTCTGAGGCTCAGGGCAGTCTGTTGCATAATCAATAGATCGATCAATTGATTAGGAAGGTGAGCTCACTGAATGTAATCAACCACCTCTGCATCCTTCAGCTTTGACCTTTGATCATTCTCAGTTTGCTTTAGGATCAAAGAATCTCTTTGTTTTGTTTCTAATGGTTTTATTTCCTGACTTTGACTCAAATGTTCACTGAACATAAAGAGTTAAAGATCATAACCTGACTACGAGTAAGAAGAAGAAGGATTTTGATTTGATTTGTCCTTGTTAATGGTCCAGCTGTTGTCATGGTGAGCCCGAGTCTGTTAATGTGTGTGTAAGCGTGATGAAGCGGCTCAGACCGGTTGGTCACGTGGTGCTCGGGCTCCTTCAGCCTGGGGCTTCAGAGGAGCTCCAGCACCGCGCAGCTCCTCTTCCTCTGACACTGACAGCAGCAGCAGCAGCAGCAGCAGCATCAGCCCCTCCTCCTCCTCTTCATCTTCATGGCTGCCGTGTGTACTCGCTCCTTCCTCGGCCGGGTGCTTCCTCCTCTTCCTGCCGCCATGTTGCGGCGCTACAGCCTGGACGTCTCCGCTCCGCTGCTCCGCACGCAGGCCTACGTGGGCGGCCGCTGGGTCTCCGCCGCCTCGGTGTTCCCGGTCCTGGACCCGGCCACCGGGCAGGAGCTAGCTCGGGTGTCCGACTGCGGGCCGGCCGAGGCCAAGCAGGCGGTGGAGGCTGCGCACCGAGCGGGCCGCTCCTGGAGCCGCGACACGGCCAAGGTAAGCTAGCTGCTCCCGCCGACGGAAGCTAGCTGCTCCCGCCGAACCGGGACCAGGGTTCTGCGGTTCTTGCGGTCCTCTGCTTGTCATGGGCCCAAACATCTGTGGGCAGGTGTCGAGCTGCTGACCATAATAACTTCCTGTTGTCTGGTTGAAGCTCCATCAGAACTTCACCTCCGTGCCTTTATGATGGTTCTTCTTCTTCTTCTTCTTCTTCTCCTCATTCATGTAGCAGCTGGGCAGACATCTTTGTGCTGTGGTTCAGATTCATTACACTTCACTTTACTGTAAATAGTCCCAGTCTGCTCCTTTAGAGAGACGATGAAGAGGAGGGAGAGGAGCTGTGACCTGCTGTGACCTGCTGTGACCTGTTCTCCTGTTCTCCTGTTCTCCTGCAGGAGCGTAGCGTCCTGCTGAGGCGATGGTTCGACCTGATGATTCAGCACAAAGACGACTTGGCCCGGCTCATCACCTTTGAGTGTGTGAGTATGATGGTGCCGCGGTGCGTTCAGGTGTCGCTCAGGTGCATAGTTTGTTTGAATCAGGACCTCTGACTTCCTGTTAATGAGTCAGCGCCCACCGGAACAAGTGAGGTCGCCTGAGGACACGGAGCCGCCTGACCACCTGAGTGCTGAGAGCCAATCAGGATGCAGCAGAGTCTGTGTTGATGTGTGTGTGTGTGTGTCAGGGTAAACCTCTGCGTGAGTCCCTGGGGGAGGTCCTTTACTCCGCCTCCTTCCTGGAGTGGTTCAGCGAGGAAGCTCGCCGAACGTACGGCGACATCGTTCCATCGCCCGCCAAAGACCGAAAGATCTTCCTTCTGAAACAGCCAGTGGGCGTGGCCTCCATCATCACGCCGGTCAGTCGGGGGGGCGAAGGCGTGGGCTACACCCGTCACCATGGAAACAGGTCCTAACGTGTGCTGTTTCCTCACAGTGGAACTTCCCGAGCGCCATGATCACCAGGAAGGTGGGCGCGGCTCTGGCTGCAGGCTGCACTGTGGTGGTCAAACCAGCAGAGGACACGCCCCTTTCAGCACTCGCCCTGGCTGAGGTCGGTCCACTGGGGGGGCGGGGTTACAAACCTGGATCCATCTGTGTTTACAATCCTGAGGTCGTCACATCACGGCCCCTAAACACGTGTGTGTGTGTGTGTGTGTGTGTGTGTGTGTGTGTGTGTGTCTCTGCCTGTGTGTGTGTGTGTGTCTCTGTGTGTGTGTGTGTGTGTGTCTCTGCCTGTGTGTGTGTGTCTCTGTCTCTGTGTGTGTGTGTGTGTGTGTGTGTGTGTGTGTGTGTGTGTGTGTCTCTGTGTGTGTGTGTGTGTGTGTGTCTCTGTCTCTGTGTGTGTGTGTGTGTGTGTGTCTCTGCCTGTGTGTGTGTGTGTCTCTGTCTCTGTGTGTGTGTGTGTGTGTGTGTGTGTGTGTGTGTGTGTGTGTGTGTCTCTGTGTGTGTGTGTGTGTGTGTGTCTCTGCCTGTGTGTGTGTGTCTCTGTCTCTGTGTGTGTGTGTGTGTGTCTCTGTGTGTGTGTGTGTCTCTGTGTGTGTCTCCGTCTCTGTGTGTGTGCGTGTGTCTCTGCCTGTGTGTGTGTCTCTGCCTGTGTGTGTGTGTGCGTAGCTGGCGCAGCAGGCTGGGATCCCCCCCGGTGTGTTTAACGTGGTGCCCTGCTCCAGAGAGAAGACTCCGTCTGTGGGTCAGGTTCTGTGCTGCGACCCTCTGGTGGCTAAGATCTCCTTCACCGGCTCCACGGCCACAGGGAAGGTGAGGCTGCGTCGCCCCCTGCTGGGCACAGGGCAGAGCGTCTCCTCTCCTTCCTCCTCTGATGCTCTTCCTCTTCTTCTCTCCTCAGGTGCTGTTGAAACTCGCCGCTGACACCGTGAAGAGGGTTTCCATGGAGCTGGGTGGCCACGCCCCCTTCATCGTGTTTGATAGTGCCGACGTGGACCGGGCGGTGGCCGGAGCCATGGCCTCAAAGTTCAGGAACTCCGGTCAGGTACAGATCCCTCAGCTGAGCCGGCCTCCGGTGGCGACCGGAGGAACTGCGGCCTTGTCACACCTGAGGCAGTGTTGCATCATAATCCTGTTCTTGTTCTCCAGACGTGTGTGTGTTCAAACCGGTTCCTGGTTCAGAGCGGCGTGTACGATCGCTTCATGGAGAAGCTGGGCGGAGCCATGGACGCCGAGCTCCGCATCGGTCACGGCTCAGAGCCCCAAACCACGCAGGGCCCGCTTATCAACAGCCGCGCTGCAGACAAGGTAACCCTGGCAACCAGAAGCAGGAAGTGTTTGAATGTGACGATTGATTCTCATGCGTCTCACTTTCAAGTGTTAAGCTACACTGAAGCTACTCTCTCAGTAAAGTAGTGAGCTACATGACCAAAGGGCGCTAAGCTAACATGCTAGCCGGGACCCTCTCGCCCCCTCAGGTGGTCCACCAGATCTCTGACGCCGTGTCCCGGGGAGCCACAGTGCTGAAGGGGGGCCGGCGTCTGGAGGGCTCCTACATGGAGCCCACCCTGCTGGCC
>NW_027467377.1:32500-40000 GCF_046128005.1 Genypterus blacodes | reverse complement strand
TCTTCACTGTGGTGAGAAACAGCACTCAGAGGCTCCGCCCACATCTTTGAGTACAGGGCGGTGTGTGTGTGTGTGTGTGTGTGTGTGTGTGTGTGTTCAGTACCAGTTGTCTGTTCTGGGTGGGCCGATGTTTCAGGTTGAACTGTACGTGTTGATGGCGTCACATCAACAGGGCCTCCAAGGGACAACATCAAGGGTGGACCTGAGGAAAGGAACCAAGGAAGGAAGGAAAGAGGAGGAGGAGACGGTGAGAAGGAGAGAGGGAAGAACATAAGAAGTCAAGGGAAAGAATGAAAGAGGAGAATGAAGGAAGTGTGTGTTTGTCCAGATCAAACTCCCATCATGCATTGCACACAGATAAACCTTAAAGAGGGGGATTGTGACAAAAGTACAGAACACAAGCGTTTGTTATCCAAAGTGTTTCTCCAGTGGTTACCTGGCTGTGTGGGCGGGGCTGAGGCTTGAGGGGGCGGGGCCGGCGTGGGGAGTGAAGCCGCTGCGTCGGCGTGTCGGGTCGAGTCGCTCCTGGGTTTCTGTGACGACGCAGGACGGAAACTCTGGAAGAACATGAGAACATAAATACTGAGAGAGAAGATGCAGATAAACATGTAGTAGAAGAAGAACACAGCTTGATTACATCATCACACAGCTCACTGAGTGAAGCCAGGAGACACTGAGCTTTTATTGTGGAGGGCAAAGCTTTGTGTGTCTTTGTGCTGCCTGTGGCCTCTGAGCCTCACCGTGCTCTCTGTAGTTTGACTCCTGCTCTCCTCCCCGTCTGCCCGGCCGCTGCTCCCCACAGAGGAGGCGTTCTTCTGGGCCGCGCTGCCCTCCGATTGGTTGAATCCCTCTCTTTCCTCTAGAGGCGGCTGATCGGTCGAGTCTTCAGCCTTTGAGCCCACGCTGACCCCGCCCCTCTCCACCTGACCTCCCTCTGAATAATCCAGCGGTTGGTCAAACAGAGCGAGGTCCTTCAGGGCCTCCAGGTCTCCGGGGGCCTCAGAGGACCGGGACAGAGGCCTCCAGCGGCCGGCGTACGGCTCGCCCCTCACCAGAGACTGCAGCAGGAGCGTCTGGGGCGGCGCCCTCCGCAGGAAGACCAGGTAGGAGTCGGCCCCGGCTCTCTTCCTGGGCATGCAGTTGGCCCTCTGCTGGCAGCTCAGGACGTAGCAGCGGCCCTCAAACATCCAGGCCAGGTCGTAGCCCGGCAGGTCGCAGCACGCCGCCACGCACTGAGGCAGGGACGTCACGCCGGGAACACGCAGGATCCCGCTGCTGTCCACCGCCGGAGACACCACCATCTCTGAGAAGGTCGCCCCCTGCCAGCACTGAGACGCCACTGCAGCTGGAACACAAAGACAGCGCCATCTGGTGGTGAGCTCAGGACACAACACCTCAACTACACCACAACAAGCTGGAGACAGAGTGGGACTGAAACTAAACATGTCTGACCTTCCACACTGAGCAGGAGCAGCACACAGGTTCTGTCCCACATGATGACCGACTCAGAACAAACAGGAAGCTCTGCAAGAGGACGAGTCACCTTCAGAGAGACAACCAACAACTGACAGCTGAGACGCAGGAAAGATCAGCAGTGGAAATAAGAGATAGAGAGACTGTGTGTGTGTGTGTGTGTGTGTGTGTGTGTGTCGTTCAGCTTTGAGCTTCTTGACTGAACGTTGGAGCGTTTCAGCACCTCGCTGCTGAACAGCGCCGCCGCAGCCCCGCCCAGCAGGAGCGAGCCGGTGCATCCCGGTGACGGTAAACAAACCCACCAACATCCCTGACGCGGCACAAATCTCAACTCATATCAACACGAAGGCACATTACATCACGCCTACCGGGAATAAACCACGTCAACAAAACAGCTGACCGTGAGGCTCGTTTCCGGTCTGTGCCAGACTCCCGTCTCGATCCCGTCATGTTTCGGTCGCTTGAGTTTTCTTCCTGTCACGTCCGGTGTAGACGAGCCATGACGATCCCGTCCGAATCAGAACAAACTCCGCTTCAGTTCGGCATCGCTTTATCACACGAAATAGGAAATTGGTTGAATAATATCTGAACTTTGTCAGCCGGACTCGTTTCTCCTCCTTTGACTTCCTCCGGCCTCAGCGCGCCTCTGGAGCTCCAGCTGGGCCAGAGGCGGGACGATCAGAGAGAGTCTCCTGATCAAACACACACTGTGATTGAATCATGATGACCTGTGCTTGTATTGATACGTGATCGATGCTGAAATGAACAGATTTCTGAATGGAGTTCTGCATGACGAAGGCAGAATAGAGCGCTAATGTCGGCTCATCGGATGCTCTGTCCCTATAGAGCAGCTGAGATGCTGCATGGCGCTGCTCTCTCTCACATGTGTCTGTCAGACTGGACTCACCTTGTCTCCGCTGTCTCCTTAGGAACCTCCGCTGTCACCAGCCTCAGACGGGTCTCACTGGGCGCGGACCGATTGGTTTGATTGGTTCAGGTTCTACGACGCTTCATCTTGTGTCGTTAGAACGGGACCGGTGCCACATCAGGTAGAATAAACTCATCACATCCGGGGAGGATTTTCACAATAAAACAAACGCCAAGCTAAACGAACAAACAGCAGAGAAACCGCAGCAGCGTAAAGACTGCGTAAAGACTGCGTAAAGACTGCGTAAACTCTTTAGTTTAACTTTATCGGTAAAACTATGATAGGAGTTAGTAAAGGAGTAATGTAGGTAACAGGTTCCGGTCAGGGATCCTCCTCCTCATCCTCTTCCTCCTCCTCCTCCTGCTCCTCCTCCTCCTCCTTCTGCTGCTCCTGCTGCTCCTCCCCTTCCTCCTTCTCCTCCTCCTCTTCCTCCCCCTTCCTCCTCATCCTCCACTTCCCCTTCCGCCTCCTCCTCCATCCCACATTCCTCCTCCTTCTGCTCCTCCACCTCCTCCTGCTCCTCCTGATGCCATCAGCTTGTCTCCATAAACTGAAGTGTTGAGATTTGTTTTCATGTATTGCTTTGTTCCCTAAAGACAGCAGATGAGCTGAACTATCAGACTGAGCTGAGCTTCAGTCAGACAGAGAGAGATCAATCATCTACAGGCCCAAAGCTCCTCCTCCTCTCCTCCTCTCCTCCTCTCCTCCTCTCCTCCTCTCCTCCTCAGGTTTATGTGTGAATAAAGCTGCTGGTATGAAACAGTAAAGTGAGACAATGAGCTTCCCTTTGGTTTCCACATGAACAGATGGGAACAGAAACACTTTGTGTGTGTGTGTGTGTGTGTGTGTGTGTGTGTGTGTGTGTGGAATGACTGGAACGTCCTTCCACACACAACAATTCTCTTGTTGATTCAGAGAATTGAACTCAAGCAGAACTAAACTCTGAGGCTGTGGAGCTCCTTTACCTCTGCAGTGACATCATCTCTGTCTCATTATAACTCCTTCATCGTGGCTCCAACATCAAAGCGTCACATTTAAAGGCCTTACATGCAAGGACAGCAGAATAAAAGGACTGTAAGGATAATTAACTATAGACTGTAACCGTTTGGTAAAGACCCAGAAGACGCTGACCCATGACCCCATGACCCCATGACCTCTGTGGAGATGCAGCATGTTTACCTGCAGATCAATCCTCTTAACGCTCACACAAATAAAAAGCACTCCTGTTTATTTCACGTCACATTCACATTCTGACCAGATCAATAATAAATGATAAATACTAATATTAATAAATGACATTAAAATCAGTACAATAAGTAAATGACCCCAAATCATGAAGTTAGTTTCTTTACATTTTCAGATTTGGTCAAGATGAAGTCCCACAGTCAAAGTGTGAATTTAGTTTGTTTCAGTATAATGATGTAAACTGTAAATGGTGAATTTCCCGTTGTGGGACGAATAAAGGCTTAACTTATCTTAACTTATCTTATATTAAACACAGTCTGGCCCCCCCTCTGCTGCTCCTCAGGAAGTTGATGTCTATCTGCTTATCTTCAGCACATAAGCACATTTGACCTGTGGTTGAGAGGCCGCCTGCACTGCCGTTGTGTCTTTGAGCAAAAAATCAAAACAATTCAATCAGACTTTTCTCCGGAAATTGATTTCCTAGATTTTAACCTGAACATGCAGTGACTCACTTCGGCCGGTAGAGGGCTCATCGCCACTTTCTCTGACACGAGCGGAAACCCGAGCTCGTCTCTGTCAGACAGATGACTCACTACAGCGCTTCAATTAAGAGACAAACTAGGTCCTCTGCTGCTGCTTTGGTTCACATTACCCATGCGCATCACACCTGTTGACCCTAAACACTGTAAGGATCGAAGTTTCCTGTGGGCTTCAGTCCTGATGTACAGGGAGGACATGACATCTCCATCAGGACGATGTAGATGTACGTTAAAGCCAACCAGCTCGCCTGCTTTGGCCCCGGAGACTTTCGGAGACTACTTCCGCCTCTTCCCAAACATAAACCCGTCTGAATCCTTCCGTGTTGTCCAAAGTGAGTGTGCAGTCAGAACCCTTGACCTCCTGTAGTCACACGGAGCAGGGCTCATGTTCGGCCGGCGGAGTGACACCTCCTCACTTTCCGCTTCTCTCTGCCCAAATCGTTCCACTACGTCAAGTCGTCCCGTCCGCTCGGTGAAGATGTCTGCGGGTACTGGCGGCTGCGGACCCGGACCCGCCTCGGCCACCGGGTCCGGGACTTCCAACCCCCGAAAGTTTAGCGAGAAGATAGCGCTCCATACCCAGCGGCAGGCCGAGGAGACGGCCGCCTTCCAGGAGGTCATGATGGACATCACCTCCACCAGGGTAAGAGTCTGAGCGGGGCAGGAGGAGCGGAGCCGCCGAAGGAAGAGAGGCCTGCCCGGGCTCGGCAGGCTCCTAGATAGCGCTGTTAGCTGCTGCCGAACATGGCGCGTCTAAAGCTCCGAACCTAACATGGACGCTCTGCTGAGTCCATGAGGCTCAGAGCCGCGGAGCTGTTTCCCGTTTACGATGCGGAGTTAGCGGAGTTAGCGGAGTTAGCTAAAGAGCTAAGTTGGCTTGTTTACTATGTAGCGTTAGCGCCGCTGTCACTGTTAGCTTCACATGCTACAATAATCTGACATGTTACACACCAAAAACATGTTACACACTAACATGTTACAGACTAATACTAACTACTAACAACATGTTACACACTAATACTAACATGTTACAGACTAACAACATGTAACAAACTATAACTAACATGTTACACACCAACACGTACACATTGACAACATGGTACACACCTAACAACATGTTACACACTAACAACATGTAACACACTAACAACATGTTACAGACTAACATGTTACAAACTATTACTAACATTTTACACACCAACACGTACACATTGACAACATGGTACACACCTAACAACATGTTACACACTAACAACATGTTACACACTAACAACATGTTACAAACTATTACTAACATGTTACACACTAACGTACACATTCACAACATGTAACACACTAACAACATGTTACACACTAACTTCATGTTATAGACTAACAACATGTTTCAGACTAACTTCATGTTACACACTTACAACATGTTACAGACTAACAACGGACGATTGTTGTTGCTGTAGTTTGTTAATGAGGTGATGATGATGATGGAGGAAGAGTAGATGCTTCAGAAGATGAAGAAGAAGAAGGACTCAAGCTGATTGTAAAAGCACAGAAATCAGAGGGGAAATGTTTACAGCTGCAGTTGTAGATAATAAATATACAGAGTGTGTGATTGACAGCTGTGACATCCCAGCAGTAGGCTCTAAACTGGGCCTGAACCATGTAACCTCAGGTTCTGACCCGGCCCGACCCATCGGGTTCTGACAAACTTGCGTCCAAGTCCCGGTTTCAAATGCGGACCAGACTGTAATCTTACAACATTCTGTAGGACGGGCCAGAACCCGGCACCCTGAGAGACGTGGACCTTTGGTTCTGTTTGTGTCTGGACCAAAACAAGCTGATAGAGCGGCTCTGAGGGAGAGGGTTCAGTTTCAAACATTACATTACATTACGATCATTTAGCAGACACTTTTATCCAAAGCGACTTACATTACCTTACCACCCATTACTGAGGGGGGGGCAATTGAGGGTTCGGTGCCTTGCTCAGGGGCACCTCGGCACGGACTCGAACCGGCGACCCTCCGGTTACCAAGGGGAAGCTCTACCGACTGAGCTACTGCCTCCTCACATTAGAACTATCAACCTACTGATTGATCAATTGATTGTGTGTGTGTGTGTGTGTGTGTGTGTGTGTGTGTGCCAGATCCAATAGCTGCTAACCCAGCCAGCTTTGTTTTGAGTGGGGATGCAGCACTGTCGTGCTGGAGAGAGACTTGATTGTTCTGCAGCTGTAGTTCTGATTGGTCCGAATGATGTCACTCTGAGCTGTCAGACTGAGCTGTCAGACTGAGCTGTCAGACTGAGCTGTGAGCCTCAGAGCTGCAGCATATCAATGCTCAACAGCTTAGAAATGAAACTCCTGCTGCCAATACACACACACACACACCCTGATATACCACCTCCCTGATGCTTTTAGCTGATTGGACCACCCGGGTGGGTGGTGTTGTCAGTAAATGAGTGTGTGTGTGTGTGTGTGTGATGGCTCTGAGCCCATGTCCCTGCATAATTAACTCCCAGATTGATTAAAAGAAGACAAACTGCTGGCCGTGTCTGCAGCCTCAGCTCCTCACTGCGTCTCCGTTTACATTCAGGAAATGAACTCACACAGAACGTTACATTTAATTAAAGAGGCTAAGGCTCAGCTGAAACTGTCTTTAGGACTTTAACATACATGTTCAAACTTTGATTGTTTACCTTATATACTTCACTTTTTATAAATAGTGAATGTGATCATAAATTAATCCTGTATTCTGAATAACAGAAGTAAAAAGCTGGTATGAGTGAATGTGTGTACATGTGTGTGTAACATGTGAGCCAGTCCAGAGAGGGCAGAAGAACCTAACACACTCTGACCAGCCAATCACATCACTCCTTACATTCTGCCCAATTTACAAACTCTAAACCGGGGGGGGGGGGGGGGTAGTGTGTGTGTGTGTGTGTGTGTGTGTGTGTGTGTGTGTGTGTGTGTGTGTGTGAAGGTCACCTGGTGTGTGTGTGTGTGTGTGTGTGTATCAAGGTCACCTGGTGTGTGTGTGTGTATGATGGTCACCTGGTGTGTGTGTGTGTGTGTATGATGGTCACCTGGTGTGTGTGTGTGTGTGTGTATATAATGGTCATCTGGTGTGAGAGTGTGTGTGTGTGTGGATGAAGGTCACCTGCTGTGTTGTGGTGTTCAGCAGGTAAACATGTCCATTATCCGTCTGGAGGTGAGATCATCGTTGTGCTGCTGCTCTGACTCAGCCTCAGTTCTCTTGGTGAGGCTGCTGCTCTGACTCAGCCTCAGCCTCAGCTCTCTTGGTGAGGCTGCTGCTCTGACTCAGCCTCAGCCTCAGTTCTCTTGGTGAGGCTGCTGCTCTGACTCAGCCTCAGCCTCAGTTCTCT
>NW_027467377.1:25000-27500 GCF_046128005.1 Genypterus blacodes | reverse complement strand
TGTCTCTCTCTCTCTCTCTCTCTCTCTCTCTCTCCTCACAGGACCAACTCTGACTCGGCCCTCCACACCAGTGTGATGAACCCCCCTGCAGGAGACCCCTTCACCACAGGCGGCCCCACCCTGACCCCCCAGGGCTCCAGACGCTCCGGTGAGTCCAGAGAACTCACCCACACTCTGATGACCCTGGTTACCATGGTCACCAAAGGTAGGAAGAACAGCGTCTCTGAGCTGCGATGCATTCACATGTCTCTCTCTCAACCACCTGTCTGTCTGTCTGTCTGTCTGTCTGTCTGTCCCTGCAGGTCAGAGCGATGGAGAGGTCAGAAGAAGTGAGTTGAGCTCCACAGTCTCTCTGCTCTCTGTGCTCATGCCTGTACTGACTGCATGTATGTTCTCCTCCTCCTCCTCCTCCTCCTCCCTCAGTGTTCCCGTACCCGGTGCCTCCCATTGAGGAGAACATGTTGGATGAGGTCAAACTCCTCAAACCCTGGGACACCAAGAAGGTAACAGCTGCTCCTCCTCCATGCTGCTGTGTGTTAGATTATAAAGTCCCGTGTTCACATCCGTGTGGTTTCTCCTCTGCAGTTGCCTCTGCTGACGTCCCGACCCAAATCCTGTGAAGTCCCTGGCATCAAGTGAGACACACACACACACACACACACACACACACACACACAGACATGACGTCACCCCTTCCAGTGCCTGGGTGTGGCCTGATGGCTCCCTGACGGCCCTGGTGTGTTGTCAGTCTCCTCTCTGCTCCCTGGGGGGCAGCACTGAGCTCCTCTGCTCCTCTGCTCCTCTGCTCCTCTGCTCATCTGCTCATCGTTCAGTTTGCTGGTTGAGTCAGGTGACAGCAGATCGGTGTCAGACGTTTGCAAATAGTGAGAAACCTCCAGAGAGAAGTCATGAGTGAAGAGGAGAAGAGGGCAGTGAGCGCTGATGAAGAGGCTCTGATGCTTCAGCTTCATTAGCTACAGGAAGTAACTCAGCCTCCAGTCAGAAGGTGAAGCCAGGAGGAAACCTGAGGCCTCACTCGGCCTCACTCAGGCTCAGCTGTCAGGCACAGTTCACTCACACTCATGATCTCTGTGACAGCAGGACGCACAATCTAACCACAACACACAACTTACCTTACTAACATCTAAATATACAGAGTCTGTGTTTAATTCAGACCTCTGTCCCTCTGTCCCTCTGTCCCTCCGTCCCTCCGTCCCTCTGTCCCTCCGTCCCTCTGTCCAGTATCTTCCCGTCCCCAGAGCAGCTGTCCACCCCGTCTCACGGCGTCCCCTCTGGTCTGAACACGGGCGGCTCTCTGCCCGACCTGTCCAGCCTGCACTTCCCCTCCCCTCTGCCCACGCCTCTGGACCTGGACGAGCCCGGGTACCCTGGCTCCTCCTCCCTGAGCGGGGGCCTCAGCACGGGGAACCTGGCCTCCACCCTCACCCAGCTGGGCATCAACACCGCCAACGCAGCCGGGGTCAACGCATCTTTCCACCACCACCACCACCACACGCCCGGTACGTGAGCCAGACACAGGGGGACGAGCTGAGCTGAGATGTTCCAGGGTTTGGACCTCTGGAGGCTCCAGAGCTCTTCACTCTTCATCACAGCGTCATTACATGTGATTGTTTAGACTTTAGGAGCAGCAGGTCCATTTCTGTAAAGTCTCACTTTTGTTTCCTTGGTGGTTCTGGTTCCATTGTGTGTGTGTGTGTGTGTGTGTGTGTGTGTGTGTGTGTGTGTGTGTGTGTGTGTCTCAGGTCTCTTGGCGTCTCTACAGAGCGCGCTCAGTAACCCCTCTCTGCAGTCATCGCTAAGCAACCCCAACATCCAGTCGTCCCTCAGCAGCCACTCCTTTTCCAACTCCCTGAGCTCCGCCTCCCTGCACTCGTCGCTCAGCAACCCGTCTCTGCAGTCCTCCCTGAGCTCCTCCCCCTCCCTCAGCAGCCAATCGCTGCACTCCTCCCTCAGTAACTCCTCCCTCCAGTCGGTGTCCAGCAGCAACCCTGGTTACAGCAGCGGAGTGGGCGGGTCCAGCTCCTGCTCCTCCTCCTACTCGCCGCTGCTCAGCGGGCAGGGTCAGCCGCCGCTCAGCACGTCGCCACGGAGACGGGCGCAGCTCTCCCCTCTGATACTGCCCATGGGGGGGGAGGCAAGGAGGCATCACTCAAAACAGTTCTCTCCCACCATCTCCCCCACACTGTCCTCCATCACACAGGTGACACACACGCACACACACACGCACACACACACGCACGCACGCACGCACACGCACACGCAGATACACACACACACACACACACACACACGCAGATACACATAGCCACGCACACACACACACACACACACACAACAGGACATAAACATGGATAAATAGAATAAGACAGGTGAAGTGTATTAGAGTGATTGATCAATAAGTCTGATCTCAGCCAAGTCAGTTGATCACAACAACACACACACACACAGACCTCCGCTCAGCCTTGCTCTCCTCCTCACA
>NW_027467377.1:12500-20000 GCF_046128005.1 Genypterus blacodes | reverse complement strand
CCAGTAGGTAGAGCTGTCGACCAGCGAGGTAGTGTGTGTGTGTGTGTTTGTGTGTGTGTGTGTGTGTGTGTGTGTGTTACGGATCAGTTAATGGCCATATTTCATCTTTTTTATCGTTGTTTATGAATTGCTCTGGTATTATTAATGTTATTGTTTTAGGCTTCAAAGAAACAAACGAGCATTGTTTTGTTGTTTTGCTTTGTATTGGATTAATAATTTGACGTTGTTATATTGAGATTTTTATGGTAATAAGCAGGGAAGGTTGTGTGTGTTGTACATATGAAATGTGCTTTTTAAAGAGACTGTACCTTCACCTTATTTTACAGAAAATAAACCCAAGAAAGCTGAACAAAACCCTGCTGTGTGTGTGTGTGTGTGTGTCTGCGGAGCTACACACACCAGAGCTGTGTGTGTCTGCGGAGCTACACACACCAGAGCTGTGTGTGTCTGCGGAGCTACACACACCAGAGCTGTGTGTGTCTGCTGAGCTACACACACCAGAGTATAGAGTAAGGTAATGTATCTTACTCCACAGTGTGTACATGTCACTGCCATAGCTGAGCTTCACACACAGGAGGGACACACACACAGGAGGGACACACAGGAGGGACACACAGGTCTGTTACACTTCAGACAAACAAACTGCAGCCATGACACATTTCCTCTCTGTGGTCTGTGGAGGTTGTCAGTCTGCAGTTGTCCAATGAGAAGTCAAGACACTGAGCTTTGTGGTAAAAGCTTGAAGACGTTTCTCTTCTTCACATCTTCAGTCTGATTGACAGGCCTGAGCCTCTCTGGAGCCGCACTCAGGATCATTGATCCTCCTGATTCTCTTTACTCAGATGTTACAGGACAACAGCGCAGCAGCTGCAGGGCGGCGTGCACACACAGAACAACACTAATAACATGTTGTGTTGTTGTTGCCTTCTGCAGCTCATTCAGCTCACAGTCTGTATTTAAAGATCCAGAAATAAATAATTCACTTCCAGCTTCAGTTTCACTCTGACAGCTGCAGCAAGTTCACATATTAACACCGGAAAACGCGCCGCACAGACCTCAAAATAAAAGCACGTGAACGAGGTCACCGTGTGGCGGAAGGAGGAGCAGACGGCGGTGAAGGTCTGCTGACAGCCACCAGGGGGCAGAATAGCCGCTCTCTACACGAAGGGGATTTGAATATACCAGCAGTTTTAGATTGGACTGAAGGTGATTCTGCGTGTTTAGGTCGGGATACAGGTTATTCCTCCTCTCCTCTTTCAGTGGAGAATCCATCGCCCCTCACAACCAGTCAGCAGCCTCTCTGTAAAGAATGACAAGAATCAACTGTTTAACCTCTCGGGCCCAAAACTGAGTTTTGTTTTTTTGTTTTTCCTATTCTAAATTATACATGATTAAGGGGACGTCTCGCTTTCATGAAAGCCCCCTACACAGACTGGACGGGTGAGGAAGAGGAGGTGTTGTGTGTAATCTTGCAACCTCCCAACAACAAAGGTGTGATTGTCAAATTGGTACCACAGTTCTCTACAGGTCTCTGCAGGTCTCTGCAGGTCTCTACAGGTCCCTACACTACTCTCACTTTCCCCCTGGCTCACCTATGAAAAGAAGATTTGCTGTGTAAACAAAGAAGGAAAATCAGAAAAGAAATATACAGACAGGGACAAAGACCGTCCCCCTGCAGACTTTAGGGGTTAAATTGTGGCATCTGAATGTTTGTAGGATTCAAACCAACAACCCAACACGCTCCTGCGTCACGTCAACAACGGGGCTTTTATTTTGAAAAGCGAAACCGGATGTTTCGTTTAACTTGACGCTCTCGCTGCGGAGCTCCGGAGCAGCAAACATGGACGCTACGAGCGAGGAATGAGCGAAACATGATTCACCCAGTCTGCTGCGACAAACCCCTTCAGAGTAACCAAGGTAAGAGCGACTCCAGCACGCCGCTGACGCGTTAATGAGCACAGCCGCCTGACAGCGCGGCGGAGGCGCAGAGCGCGCACAGTTAGCCTAGCGTGCTAACAGCGGGGCTAGAGGGGGCTGAGCGCGCGTGCGGGCGGTCCGGCGCTGCGCCCTGCGCCGCGCGCGCCTCTGCCGCATTCACGACCTGTCTGAGGAAGAGGAGGAGAGACTCGATGAGACTCGAGTCAGCGGGCCGAGTCACAGCCGTCTGTCTGCTTTGACGCCGTGACGCGCGGGCATCTCCGCTCAGCGCGTGATGAGACTGAAGCGGAGTGAAGCTGATGGATGAAGCAGGCGGTCACGCACTTATTCTCAACCCGCAGCAGCCTTCTGACACGAGCGCGCGCACCAACACGTCTGAGCATCCAACCACGCGGCAAAGCGTTAAAGGTCCAGACAGCATCATCTTCATCTTCATCATCTTCATCATCGGGATGAGCTGAGGGCCAACATGTCAGTTGCTCACTGAGGCTGATAGACTGCTGTGTGTGTGTGTGTGTGTGTGTGTGTGTGTGTGTGTGTGTGTGTGCGCGCGTGTGCGTGCCTGCCTGTGTGTGTGTGTGCGCCTGCCTGAGTGTGTGTGTGTGCCTGCCTGTGCGTGTGGGTGTGAGTGTGTTTGTGTGTGTGTTTTGGAGTGAAAAAGCCAAATTCAGCAAATGTGTAGAAAAGAGTGAACAGTCTGGAGGAGCACGTTTGTGTCCACGGTGTAAAAGAAATAGAGAAAGAATTACAACCAAGCTGCCTCACTCTGCTGCCATGGTAACTGATGCCCCACAGCTGGCCTGGTGCAGAGCAGCAGATACTGGAGCTTAGTGGGTCTGATCTCCAGTGGATCCAGGCCTCAGATGTGTGGACATATCTGCAGGTTCATGCAGTCCAGCACCAGATATGACCTCACAATGTGAAAGACTCGCACCTGCTCACTGAGGGTGAACGGCGTGATGCTCAGTTTGTGTTGTTCTCTCTCAGATCCGTGTGCGTGCCCAGACGTGTCTCTGACGGTATCAGGGCTCCCAGGAGCTCGCGGGACACTGAGGAGAATCTAGTCCTGGATCAATCCACCAGCAGAGAAGTCTAGATGTTTGCACTGAAGGAGTCTGTGTTCATGCTGACAGCAGTTTTCACCTCTCACACACTCACACACTCACACACACACACACACACACACACAGAGGAACAAGCTGCCTTCACTCAAAGGGAAATCTGGAAATGTGAGGATTGGAGATGTTTGGTGTCTGGTTGTAGTAAACTGACCCATCATCAGAGAGCTGTGTGTGTGTGTGTGTGTGTGTGTGTGTGTGTGTGTGTGTGTGTGTGTGTGTGTGTGTGTGTGTGTGTGTGTGTGTGTGTGTGTGTGTGTGTGTGTGTGTGTGTGTGTGTGTGTGTGTGTGATCTGGTAGCTGTGTGTTGATTCTGACTTCCAGGTGATAAAATGTCGGCGCTCCTTCAGATGAAGAAGATGTTGTTACATGAATGTGGAGGTGGTCTCTCCCAATCCAACACAGGCCCACCTATAGGGTCAGCATGAGGGCACCCTGGCTCAGTGGGTAGTGCTTCCGCTTGGGAACCGGAGGGTTGCCGGTTCGCGCCCCTGCCGAGGTGCCCCTGAGCAAGTCGCTTTGGATAAAAGCGTCTGCCAAATGATCGTAATGTAATGTCTTGCTCCTCAGCAGTCCCGCTGCAGTGTGTCTCTGGTCTCTGGTTCTCTGGTCTCTGTTGTCCTGATCTCTTGTCTCTGTCTCTGGTTCTCTGGTTCTCTGGTCTCTGGTCCCTGTTGTCCTGATTTCTTGTCTCTGGTCCCTGTTGTCCTGGTCTCTGGTCCCTGTTGTCCTGATCTCTTGTCAGGATGTTTTCTTCATGTGTTCTCACAATCTTACATAATCACTGAACTGTAATCTGACCCAGATGGACAAGGACGTGTGAGTGTGTGTGTGTGTGTGTGTGTGTGTGTGTGTGTGGGTGTGTGGGTGGAGACGTTCATGCAGCTGAGGTCTGAGACAAGAAGACTTTAGTTTATCTGTTTGACACATGAGGGACCAGTGTGTGTGCGTGTGTGTGACGCAGAGACTCCAGCTGAACTCTTGCAACCTTTGAGTTCTTCATTTTAAAACCAAAAGCAGAAACCCAACCCACAGAAGCATGAATCCTCCCTCAGTGACTCAGAGAGAAGCTGGAACACTGAAGCTGTTCTTCACCTCCACCAGGTTCTTCTGTCTGCTTCCATACAGACACAGACCAGAACCAGGTCAGCTGAGCTTCTGAGCCTCTGAAGGCTGAGGGCAGAGCTTCAAGGAACCTGGGAGCCAAACAACGTCAGGTCATCTAAACAGGATCTCCTCCTGCAGTGAGCTCAGGTTGAGTCTTTGTAAGCATCTTAGCGTAGCTTCATGAGTGACAGTAGGTTAGAGTTAGCCTGATCTTCAGTGCTCTGTGTTTCTCTGTGGCTCCTCCTTCATCGTGTCGTCTGAATTAATTTTAGCTTAGCACTGCGCTCGGTGTTGTGATGCTAAATTTAGCCTCCAGATATTGTGTGTGTGTGCAGTGTCGGCTCAGCTGCTCTGGGTCCTGGTCTGCTGGGGGTCCCTGCAGAGGGGGGACCAGGCCTCTGACCAGGCCTCACTTAGTATTCCTGATGAACACACAGGGAGCCTCAGAAAAGTCCCAGCATGCCTCTGTGCCTCTGGAGGCTTTAAATAGATCAACCTGCTCTGCCCCTCTGTGAGGCTCCAGAGTTACAGGCCAGACGCTCCGACAGCACCGGCACCAAAGAAGCTCTATACGATCTGTGTTATGGTCAGAGATGATGTCATCCGTACACTACACGCAGTGATCCTGGTGACAATGGTGTGTGTGTGTGTGTGTGTGTGTGTGTGTGTGTGTGTGTGTGTGTGTGTGTGTGTGTGTGTGTGTGTGTGTGTGTGTGTGCAAGACGACATCGTGACAACCACGGGAGACAAAGAGGCCCTGTAGTCCAGGACAGGGGACCCTGTGACACACACACACGTGCAAGCACACACACACACACCTTTCATTTCCAACTGGACCTCCTCTGCATCATAAAAGTGCAAATGGAAATTCTAAACTTATTCTTGTCTCTGCTGCCTTGTGACTTCCTGTGTCAGGTGTTCTGACTTCCTGTGTAAAGCAGATGTGAGGTAGACATTTATAAAAAGAGATCAATCATGTGAAGAAGCAGAAAGGTAGTGAAACATTGAAGGTGTTGTCACGCGTGTGTGTCTCACTTTAGCCCCTCTTCCTGTCCCCACCCCAGACCTTCAGCTGCTGGGGTTCCCTGCTCCGGTCTTGGATCAGGTTCTGGTTCTGGTTCCAGTATTTGAGAAGCTGAATGCTTGTTTGTGTTTGGAAGTTCACTTACCAAGGCTGGAAGGAGGAAAACAGAGGAAATGGACCGAGTGTGTACCTGAAGGCTGAGCCAGGGAGAGTGATGCATGCTGGGACATCATGCAGGGGAGCAGGTGTGTGTGTGTGTGTGTGTGTGTGTGTGTGTGTGTGTGTGTGTGTGTGTGTGTGTGTGTGTGTGTGTGTGTGTGTGTGTGTGTGTGTGTGTGTGTGTGTGTGTGTGTGTGTGTGTGTGTGTGTGTGTGTGTGTGTGTGTGTGCGTGTGTGCGTGCTACTCGGCTACTTGTTCAAAAGAGTTAAGGGACAAGCTTCATTGTTTAGAAAATAGTTGAGCGCCTATAGAACTGAAGTGAGGAAGAGTGAGGAAGAGTGTTTACTGTGTTGTGACTTTACTGATGAACTGTGAAGTAATCTGGTACATTTCCTGGGCTTTCCAGTGTGTGTGTCTGTGTGTGTGTGTGTGTGTGTGTGTGTGTGTGTGTGTGTGTGTGTGTGTTCCTCATCCTCGCTTATTAAAAAGGGAAGTGACAGTGCAGAAATCAGCTGTTTCAGTTAAATGGAGAGAAAGAGCTGCTGTTTGACAGGAAACAGGAGAGGACCAGGACGGGGACACATGGCTCAGGGTTCAGGGTCTCATGGTTCAGGGCTCAGGGTCTCAGGGTCTCATGGTTCAGGGTCTCAGGGTCTCATGGCTCAGGGTCTCAGGGTCTCAGGGTCTCATGGCTCAGGGTCTCAGGGGCTCAGGGTCTCATGGTTCAGGGTCTCATGGCTCAGGGTCTCAGGGTCTCATGGTTCAGGGTTTCAGGGTCTCATGGCTCAGGGTCTCAGGGTCTCATGGCTCAGGGTCTCAGGGTCTCATGGCTCAGGGTCTCATGGTTCAGGGTTTCAGGGTCTCATGGCTCAGGGTCTCATGGTTCTGGGTCTCAGGGTCTCATGGCTCAGGGTCTCAGGGTTCAGGGTCTCATGGCTCAGGGTCTCATGGTTCTGGGTCTCAGGGTCTCATGGCTCAGGGTCTCAGGGTCTCATGGTTCAGGGTTTCAGGGTCTCATGGCTCAGGGTCTCATGGCCCAGGGTCTCAGGGTCTCATGGCTCAGGGGCTCAGGGTCTCACTGCCCAGGGTCTCATGGCTCAGGGTCTCATGGTTCAGGGTCTCATGGTTCAGGGTCTCATGGCTCAGGGTCTCAGGGTCTCATGGCTCAGGGTCTCATGGCTCAGGGTCTCATGGTTCAGGGTCTCATG
Source organism: Genypterus blacodes (assembly GCF_046128005.1). Classification (NCBI taxonomy): domain Eukaryota; kingdom Metazoa; phylum Chordata; class Actinopteri; order Ophidiiformes; family Ophidiidae; genus Genypterus; species Genypterus blacodes. Next base: position 13,445 of record NW_027467377.1, on the reverse strand, counting down.
GCTCAGGGTCTCATGGTTCAGGGTTTCAGGGTCTCATGGCTCAGGGTCTCATGGCTCAGGGTCTCATGGTTCAGGGTTTCAGGGTCTCATGGCTCAGGGTCTCAGGGTCTCATGGCTCAGGGTCTCATGGCTCAGGGTCTCATGGTTCAGGGTTTCAGGGTCTCAGGGTCTCATGGCTCAGGGTCTCAGGGTCTCATGGCTCAGGGTCTCATGGTTCAGGGTCTCATGGCTCAGGGGCTCAGGGTCTCATGGCTCAGGGTCTCATGGTTCAGGGTATCATGGCTCAGGGTCTCAGGGTCTCATGGCTCAGGGTCTCATGGTTCAGGGTCTCATGACTCAGGGGCTCAGGGTCTCATGGCTCAGGGTCTCATGGTTCAGGGTATCATGGCTCAGGGTCTCAGGGTCTCATGGCTCAGGGTCTCATGGCTCAGGGTCTCATGGTTCAGGGTCTCAGGGTCTCATGGTTCAGGGTCTCAGGGTCTCATGGCTCAGGGTCTCATGGCTCAGGGTCTCATGGCTCATGGCTCAGGGTCTCATGGCTCAGGGTCTCATGTCTCAGGGTCTCAGGGTCTCATGGCTCGGGGTCTCATGGCTCAGGGTCTCATGGCTCAGGGGCTCAGGGTCTCAGGGTCTCATGGCTCAGGGTCTCATGGTTCAGGGTCTCATGGCTCAGGGTCTCAGGGTCTCATAGCTCAGGGGCTCAGGGTCTCATGGCTCAGGGTCTCATGGCTCAGGGTCTCATGGCTCAGGGTCTCATGGTTCAGGGTCTCATGGCTCAGGGTCTCATGGCTCAGGGTCTCAGGGTCTCAGGGTCTCATGGCTCAGGGTCTCATGGTTCAGGGTCTCATGGCTCAGGGTCTCAGGGTCTCATGGCTCAGGGTCTCATGGTTCAGGGTCTCAGGGTCTCATGGCTCAGGGGCTCAGGGTCTCATGGCTCAGGGTCTC
>NW_027467377.1:5000-10000 GCF_046128005.1 Genypterus blacodes | reverse complement strand
CACACACATACACAGAGACACACACACACACAGGGACACACACAGAGACACACAGAGACACACACATACACAGAGACACACACACACACACAGACACACACAGAGACACACACACACACAGGGACACACACAGACACACACAGACACACACACACACACACACAGACACACACAGACACACACAGACACACACACACACAGGGACACACACAGACACACACCGACACACACACACACACACAGACACACACACACACACACACACGGCACCATCAGGCTGCTTCATGTGTTCACGTCATGTTAGAACATGAATGTGAAAGTTGTGTGTTTCAGGGGACTTCCAGGTTTCTCCCATATTCAGAAACAAACAAAGGAGAAATGAAACAAATAATGGAGAGATGTCCAGAATATTCTGTGTGTGTGTGTGGGGAGACAGTGTGGTCTCCTTCTGTGGTTTCCTCTGAAGTGTGTGTGGTCCCTGCAGGGTTCTGTATGAGGGTAAGGAGGAGGTGAAGCAGGGCTGGTACGTGATTGAGACCACGCCCTACAGCCGCTCTGCCAGCCTGAGCTCTGGGAGCGGCCCCACGGCTCACCGGGTCTTCCTCATGTACCGACGGGCTCTGGACTGTCAGGGCCTTCACAGCCTGGGAGTCACAGACGTGGGCCTGCTGCTGCCCAGCAAGGGGGAGGTGGGCTCCTCACACCTTCTGTAGGGTGGACAAGAACCTGAACACTGGCATGGTGAGGAACACAAGGAGGCTCCTGAGCCAAGATAGTTAGTTATTATATTAAACATCATTCAGTAGGACCTGGATCAGTAGGACCTGGATCAGTAGGACCTGGATCAGTAGGATCTGGATCAGTAGGATCTGGATCAGTAGGATCTGGATCAGTAGGACCTGGATCAGTAGGATCTGGATCTTTAGGACCTGGATCAGTAGGACCTGGATCAGTAGGATCTGGATCAGTAGGACCTGGATCAGTAGGATCTGGATCAGTAGGATCTGGATCAGTAGGACCTGGATCTTTAGGACCTGGATCTTTAGGACCTGGATCTGCTGGTCCCTCAGTCCTCTTCAGGTTGGAGCTCTAGCAGCCTCATGTAGCTGAGATGGATCTGACTAACAGGCTGAATCCAGAACTGATCACTGTATTGATTGATTCCCAGCACTGTCTCTTAAACCGACACAGATAGATGTCACTGTGGTTACCATGGTGTTTTGAAGGTCAGGGGTCATTGGTCCTTGTGCTGTGTGTTTGTCTGCAGTGGGGTCCAGCTCTGTACGTCTGCTACAAGAGAGCTGTGGCCAAAGCCAACGCCCTGGTGTACGAAGCCTGTGAGTACCTGCTGTCTGTCACTCAGGGGGGAGGGGGGAGGGATGAGAGCTGTGAGCTGATTGGCCAGTGAGCTCATCAGCCAGTTACATGTAAATGACCTCCTTTTCAACTTTAAGGGTCCAAACGTAGGCAAACATGAACCAGGGGTCAGCACTGATGGAGCACATCTGCCCCCTGCTGGACACACACACACACTCACTGCTGTGTGTGTGTGTGTGTGTGTGTGTGTGTGTGTGTGTGTGTGTGTGTGTGTGTGTGTGTGTGTGTGTGTGTGTGTGTGTGTGTGTGTGTGTGTGTGTGTGTGTGTGTGTGTGTGTGTGTGTGTGTGTGTGTGTGTGTGTGTGTGTGTGTGTGTGTCCACAGCTCTGATCAGCAGGTACCCAGAGGAGGACCTGGAGTCGTTTCCTCTTCCTGAGTCGGTTCCAGTCTTCTGTCTGCCGATGGGCGTTACCGTGGAGAGCTGGCCTCTCAACACCAAGTACCAACTTCCTGTCTTCTCCACCTTTGTCCTCACGTCCGCCTCTGGGGACAAGGTGGGAGCTTAGTCTGATTTGTCCTGACCCAGTCCAGCTGCTGTGCCTCACTCAGGTCCTCACTCAGGTCCTCACTCAGCCTGTCCCCGCCCCTCCCAGGTGTACGGAGCGGCCATCCAGTTCTACGAGTCGTTCCCTCGGGAGCTGCTGTCGGAGCGTCAGAGCGTGCGTCTGGGTCTGCTCAGCGTGGTCGACCGCCGCCCCATCACCAACCGCAGCCTGCAGGCCAAGAAGAGCATCTGCGTCCTGTCACACTGGCCCTTCTTCACTGTGTTCCAGAAGTTCCTCACCTTCGTCTACAGATACTCCATCTCCGGCCCCCACGTGCTGCCGCTGGAGAAGTCAGTGCAGCCTGCTGATTGGCTCATTGGAGGGGGCGGGGTTTACACTGAGCTCTCTTTGATTGATTGATGTCTCCTCTCTCCTGTCTGTCAGACACATCTCCAGCTTCATGCACAATGTGCCCTTCCCCTCGCCACAGCGCCCTCGCATCCTGGTCCAGGTAAGAGCCGGGATTCTTCTTCTGTGGTCTTAGATTAAAGCAGTCATTTAGTTTAAATAGAGATATATATATATATATATATATATATATGTGCCCTCAACAGGAAGTAGGCGGCTCATTGGTCACAAACTGAATCGGGTAAAAGCTCAACCAAAGCCCCTTTATCATCCTGTCAATCATCTCTCACTGCTAAACCTCTAATGATTGATGACTGATTGACCGATTGGTGACTGATCAGGGCTCAGATTATAGCTTTAGAATCCTGAGTTGATGGGACATCAGGGGGAGGAGCCTGAGGATCAATCTGTGAGGGGATTCACTCTAATGGAACATGTATTCTGTGTGTCTGTCTCTCTCTCCCCTCTGTCTCTCTCTCTCTCTCTCTCTCTCGCTCTCTCTCTCTCTCCCCCCCTCTCTCTCTCTCCCTCTCTCTCTCTCTCCCCTCTCTCTCTCTCCCCCTCTGTCTCCCCCCCCCCTCTCCCCCCCCCCTCTCTCTCTCCCCCCCCCCTCCCCCCCCCCCCCTCTCCCTCCCTCTCTCTCTCTCTCAGCTCTCTCCCTATGATAACCTGGTGCTGTGTCAGCCCGTCTCCTCTCCTCTTCCTCTCAGGTCAGTATGGAGCAGTAAAGTGTTTCTAACCTGCAGCTGTGAGGGGCAGTTAGTCAAACTGTGTGTGTGTGTGTGTGTGTGTGTGTGTCTCTCTCTCTCTCTCTCTCAGCGGGGCGAGCTTCCTGAAGCTGCTGCAGAACCTGGGCCCAGAGAACGCCTGCACTCTGCTGCTGGCCGTCCTGACTGAACACAAACTGCTGCTGCACTCACTGAGACCTGACGTCCTGACATCTGTCAGTGAGGCCCTGGCCTCTGTAAGACACACACACACACACACACACACACACACACTCACTCACTCACTCACTCACTCACTCACTCACTCACTCACTCACTCACTCACTCACTCACTCACTCACTCACTCACTCACTCCTCACTCACTGTAACTGTTAAATGTTAACATTCTCCCTCCCCCCTTTCTCTCTCTCTCTCTCTCTCTCTCTCCTCTCTCTCTCTCTCTCTCTCTCTCTCTCTCTCTCTCTCTTCTGTCTCTCTCTCTCTCTCTCTCCCCCTCTCTCCCCTCCTCTCTCTAGATGAGCTTCCCTCTGCGTTGGCACTGTCCCTACATCCCTCTGTGTCCTCTTCAGATGGCAGACGTCCTGCTGGCCCCCATGCCCTTCATCGTGGGGGTCCACTCCAGTTACTTTGACCTGTACGACCCCCCAGCTGATGTGGTCTGTGTGGACCTGGACACCAACACCATCTTCCAGTGAGTCTGGACCTCTGAGTCTGTCTGTCTGTCTGTCTGTCTGTCTCTCTCTCTCTCTCTCTCTCTCTCTCTGTCTCTGTCTCTCTCTCTCTCTGTCTCTGTCTCTGTCTCTCTCTCTCTCTCTCTCTCTCTCTCTCTCGCTCGCTCGCTCGCTCTCTCTCTCTCTCTCAGCACTTTATCTGTGTTTATGTTTCACGCTGCAGAACTGAGGACAAGAGGCCGCTGTCATGGCGATCGTTTCCCAGGAACACGGCAAGATGCTGTTCAACACACTGACCAACCTGCACAAGACTCTGGAGAAGAGTGAGTGGCCCTCTTCCTCACACAGAGCGTCCAGACTCACATGTCCTCTGCCCCTCTGAGCGTCTCCTTCCTCCTCTCCTCTCCTCCTCCTCTCCTCCCACCTGCAGTTTGCACCCCTGGCCAGGAGGAGGCGACGCTGGAGTTCCTGCTGACAGACTATGATCAGATCTACAGGCGTCAGAAGCAGCTGGAGCTGGAGATCCAGGAGGCGTTCCTCCGCTTCATGAGCTGCCTGCTGCGGGGCTACAGAGCCTTCCTGCTGCCAATCACTCAGGCTCCGTCTGACACCGCCACAGACTGCAGCTCCCTGTTCAACCTGCAGGGTGAGCTGTCTCACCTTCAGGCTCCAAGGGACCCACTGGGGGGGGGGGGCTGGACTCAGGGTTGGCCCATGTGGACTTACGAGTCTTCCTCTTCCCTCCCTATTTCCTTCTTCTCTTCTCTTCCTCTCCCTTTACTTCCTCTCCTTCTCTTCTCTTCTCTCCTCTCTTCTTCTCTTCCTCTTTCCTCTCCTCTTCCCTTCCTTCTCTCCTCTCCCTCCCCTCTTCCTCTTCCCCTTCCTTCTCTTCTCTTCTCTTCCTGTTTCCTCTCCTCTTCCTCTTCCCCTTCCTTCTCTTCTCTTCTCTTCCTGTTTCCTCTCCTCTTCCTCTTCCCCTTCCTTCTCTCCTCTTCCTCTTCCTCTTCCCCTTTCTTCTCTTCTCTTCTCTTCCTGTTTCCTCTCCTCTTCCTCTTCCCTTCCTTCTCTCCTCTTCCTCTTCCTCTTCCCCTTCCTTCTCTTCTCTTCTCTTCCTGTTTCCTCTCCTCTTCCTCTTCCTCTTCCCCTTCCTTCTCTTCTCTCCTCTCCTCTTCTCTTCTCTTCCTGTTTCTTCTCCTCTCCTTTCCTCTTCCCCTTCCTTCTCTCCTCTCCTCTCCTCTCTTCGCTCCTCTGGCCTCTTCCTCTCCTCCTGCAGGCTTCCTGAAGTCTCGTGATCGTACCCATCAGAAGCTCTTCATCCAGCTGACCAGGA
>NW_027467376.1:22500-25201 GCF_046128005.1 Genypterus blacodes | reverse complement strand
TCGATCAGAACAGGTACAAGCAGAGTGACATGTCTTCCAGCCTGTACGCTCTGCTGCCACAGACGCCACAGACGGAGCTCGCCGCCAAGCTGTCTGACCTACAGAGCGAGGTACAGTCTAAAGACGGACGCACGCACGCTCGCTCGCCGCTCACATTCCTGATGAGTTTCCTGTCTTTGTTTCTGTGTTTTCCAGAACAAATACAAAGAAGACGGCAGGAGGAGCCAGAGTCAGAGCTTCTACTCTCAGCTGGCTCAGACCAACCAGACCCTGTTTGACCAGAGTGTGACTGAGCTGCAGAGCCAGGTGACACACACACACACACACGCACACACACACACACACACACACACACACACACACACACACACACACACACAGACAGACAGTTGTTTGGTGTGAAGCTGAAGCAGCTGATGTTTGCTGCAGGTGAAATATAAAGAGGCGAGCAGGAAGGAGGTGGGCGGGGCTGCGTACCATCTGTTAGCTCAAACCCTGGAGACGCAACACGCTAAAGAGGCCACAGAGCTGCAGAGCCAGGTACACACGCACACACACGTCACAGATCAACATGTGAATGAGCTGCTGCACACGTGTGACACATGTTTAAGACTGAAACAGGCCTTCATGTTCCCCATATGAGGAAAGGTGTCTGGCAGAGCAAACATGACACATTCCATCTTCCCATGTGTTCTGATGTTTGAGTGACACTCGACCTCCTGCTGTCCCCTCCCTGCAGGTGAAGTATAAGGAAGGAGGAAAGAAGGAGCTGAGCACGTCGCTGTACGCTCTCCTCCCTGAGACTGAGGAGACACGCTTGGCTAAAGTGGCCATGGAGCTCCAGAGTGACGTGAGTCCATCCTCATCTTCGCCCTCAGCAGCGCCGCACACGCCTGGGAGCTTTACTGCGTCCTCGAGACGTGATTTACACATGTGGCCTTCCTGCACACCAGTCAGCTCCTTTGTCCTGCTCTGACTCTGACTCTGACTCTGACTCTAACTCTGACTCTAACTCTAACTCTGACTCTGAGTCTGACTCTGACTCTGATTCTGTCTCTGTCTCTGTCTCTGTCTCTGACTGTGGCTCTGGCTCTGGCTCTGATTCTGATTCTGTCTCTGTCTCTCTCCCTCCCTCTCTCTCTCTCTCTCTCTCTCTCTCTCTCTGACTCTGACTCTGACTCTGAAACTGTCTCTGTCTCTGTCTCTGACTCTGACTCTCTCTCTGACTCTGACTCTGTCTCTGACTCTGTCTCTGTCTCTGACTCTGACTCTGACTCTGACTCTGTCTCTGTCTCTGACTCTGAAACTGACTCTGAAACTGACTCTGAAACTGTCTCTGACTCTGACTCTGACTCTGAAACTGTCTCTGTCTCTGTCTCTGTCTCTGACTCTGACTCTGACTCTGACTCTCTCTCTGACTCTGACTCTGACTCTGTCTCTGTCTCTGTCTCTGACTCTGACTCTGACTCTGTCTCTGACTCTGTCTCTGTCTCTGACTCTGACTCTGTCTCTGACTCTGTCCCTGACTCTGACTCTGACTCTGACTCTGTCTCTGACTCTGTCTCTGTCTCTGACTCTGACTCTGACTCTGACTCTGTCTCTGTCTCTGTCTCTGTCTCTGACTCTGACTCTGAAACTGACTCTGAAACTGACACTGAAACTGTCGCTGTCCCTGACTCTGAAACTGTCTCTGACTCTGTCTCTGACTCTGACTCTGACTCTGACTCTGTCTCTGTCTCTGTCTCTGTCTCTGTCTCTGTCTCTGACTCTGACTCTGACTCTGAAACTGAAACTGACTCTGAAACTGACTCTGACTCTGAAACTGTCTCTGTCTCTGTCCCTGACTCTGAAACTGTCTCTGTCTCTGACTCTGACTCTCTCTCTGACTCTGACTCTGTCTCTGTCTCTGTCTCTGACTCTGACTCTGACTCTGAAACTGACTCTGAAACTGTCTCTGACTCTGACTCTGAAACTTTCTCTGTCTCTGTCTCTGACTCTGACTCTGACTCTGACTCTCTCTCTGACTCTGTCTCTGACTCTGTCTCTGACTCTCTCTGACTCTGTCTCTGACTCTGACTCTGACTCTGTCTCTGACTCTGTCTCTGACTCTGTCTCTGTCTCTGACTCTGGCTCTCTCTGACTCTGTCTCTGACTCTGACTCTGACTCTGACTCTGTCTCTGACTCTGTCTCTGACTCTGTCTCTGTCTCTGTCTCTGACTCTGACTCTCTCTCTGACTCTCTCTCTGACTCTGTCTCTGTCTCTGACTCTGTCTCTGTCTCTGACTCTGACTCTGTCTCTGTCTCTGACTCTGACTCTGACTCTGACTCTGTCTCTGTTTCTGACCCTGACTCTGTCTCTGTCTCTGTCTCTGACTCTGAAACTAAAACTGACTCTGAAACTGACTCTGAAACTGTCTCTGTCTCTGTCTCTGTCTCTGTCTCTGACTCTGAAACTGTCTCTGTCTCTGTCTCTGACTCTGACTCTCTCTGACTCTGACTCTGACTCTGTCTCTGACTCTGACTCTGACTCTGTCTCTGACTCTGACTCTGTCTCTGACTCTGTCTCTGTCTCTGACTCTGTCTCTGTCTCTGTCTCTGTCTCTGACTCTGTCTCTGACTCTGTCTCTGTCTCTGACTCTGTCTCTGACTCTGTCTCTGTCCCTGTCTCTGACTCTGACTCTGTCTCTGTCTCTGCCTCTG
>NW_027467376.1:5000-12500 GCF_046128005.1 Genypterus blacodes | reverse complement strand
CTTTCCCTCTCTGCCTGTCACTCATCAATCACCTCCTCACCTGTCAGAGTGAAGTCACTGTTTGGCATTGACATGACCTTTGACCTTTCCAACATTAAACTTGTCAGTTATCTTTCATGGTCTCCTCATCTGTCTGTGGTCTCTCCCTCTGTGTGTGTGTGTGTGTGTGTGTGTGTGCTGCCCCCTGCTGGCCCGATGCTGTCAGAGCGAGCGTCTGGCCTCAGGCTGAGCCGGCAGCAGTCTCAGCAGTCTGCCAGCTCGCTGACCTCTGACCCCTGGGACCACAGCAGTACACCGGGTACCCTGATCATCTCCACACACACACACACACACTCATCACCTGTGACAGCTCAAACATCAAAGTTCTTCATGTTGAATGAACGGAGCAGAGAGGAAGAGTCTTTCCTTCTGTTGTTCTCTGATCTGATCTTTCACTTGAGTACATTTTTCTCTCCATCCTCTGATGCCCATGAGCGTGTGTGCATGTTATTGTGATGTGTGTGTGTGTGTGTGTGTCCCCTCAGCCCCCGTGCTCCCGGCTGCGTACCCTCAGGGCCTCCAGCAGCAGCAGCAGCAGCAGCAGCAGCAGTTCCATGGTTACATGCATCAGACCAGCATGTCATCTGTCAGATCTGTCACCTCCCCCCCGCACTCGGCCACCATGGTACAGTCCAACTCACTCATATCAATGTAATGATAAGGAGCTTGACAGTAAATCCATATGGTTTCCTGTTGGAAGCTTTAAAGTTTGAATTTCAAATGTTTGTACCAATAAGGAGCGCCTCCACTTGATCTTCATTTAGCTTTAGGATGTTGACCTTAATGACCTCACAACCCTCAGAAAAGCTGTTTGAGCTGCTGAGGTCATCATCGTAAATGTGAAGGGAAACGTTAAAGCGTAGAGAAGAAGAAGCAGCCTGACTCTTCTTCTGGTGTTTCTGCAGCGGGTGTACCGGGCGCTGTACGACTACGCCGCCCAGGACCACGACGAGGTCTCCTTCAGGGACGGCGACGTCATCGTCAACGCTCAGCCTATCGACGAGGGCTGGATGTACGGCACCGTGCAGAGGACCGGCAAGTCTGGCATGCTGCCGGCAAACTACGTAGAGTGCTGCAACTAGAGAAGAAGAAAGGAGGGAAGAGAGAGGAGGTGAAAGTCAAACGTGCATAACTAAACACATGGAGGGCTGCTGAACCTCAACCGCCACGCAAATCAAAACTTCATCCTCAATTTACACCAATAAAGTAGAAAGCTGTGGACCAATCAGAGCCCAGCTGCTAAACTCCACATGCATCGCAAAGACGTAACATACAGTGAAGTATGGAGGAAGGATTGATGTTTCAACCATCCTAACTTCAGCAACCTGACAGACAGGAAGGGCTGCAGTCTATCCGCCACAATAAAAGCTAAACTCATTGTGGAAATGCAAAAGAAAATAAGAACATTACAAACTTTAGCAAATTACTGCTGGAACGCATCAAACATCACAGAGAGTGCAGGAGGGAGGGAGGGAGGGAGGGAGGGAGGGAGGAGAGGAGGAAAGGAGTCAGAGTGAATGAAGAACAAAGTGTCCCCTGTCACTCATTCAGTGTAACTGGAGGAGAGACTCTCATTTAAACTCATTCTTGTCTTTCTGAGGAAGAGAAACTTCCACATTCTGTCGCAGGTTTCCTGAGTGTCCTTCATTTAAACCATGAGTGAAACTCGCTGTCACACAGTTTGAGTGTGAGTCGTCTGGACTTCAGGTTTCTGCTTCTCTGGCAGAATATTTTGATACTCGGCTCCTGTGTGAACTGGAAAGATTCTAATCTTATGTTTTAATCTTTTAGATCCTGTATCTATCCAGTGACGGGAGGTTTTTTGAGTGAGAGATTGATTGTCTTGCTGTGTGGAAACTGATTCATCATAACTTCATGTACAGAGTCACAACTCGGCTCCTTTATGATTTATTGATTATTTGATAGTTTGTATGTTAGCTTTCATAACTACTAGATGCAATAGAATCTTATTTACTTTCACTCTGTTCATTTTGATATGAAGATTTTGGACTTTTAATGTCACCATTATATTGTAAAGTTGTTTTTGCTTGTATGTTAACACAAGTTAAACTACATTTATTGACATTATTTCATAATATATATAGCTCACTCCATTTCAGCTGTGTTTTTGTCACATTGTAACTGCAGTGTGTTACACATTCAAGAAATAAATAATTATGTTTGTCAATGTAAATGTGCTTTCTTACAGAAAGCGACATAAAAACACCTTCACCAAATAATCCTTTATTAGTGAGAGACCTTAGATTCATATAAGGCCTCTTTTCAAATTAACAACCCATTAGTTTACTTAATAAAACTTGAGCTGATTTGACACAGTATAATAAATGGATCATCCTGATCTAATGGGGAAATGTAACTACATTTAATGATAAAACATGTATATAAGTTTAATAGAACTATACAAATATAGATGAACTTTGGTTGAAAATATTTGAAAATAAATGAATACAAACGGGTTTATACAAAAATAAACAAGGCAATTTAAACGTGAACAAATAATGAAATTGACAAAAATGCGAGATATTTTCTGTCCTTGTGTTTTTGCTCCTAGTGGCGCTGCGTCATGTCATTATTGAGCAGAGGGAAGATGTCGGTGTAACTGTGACTGAGTCAGTGCTCATCCCAGTGTGAGATCAAGTATCGATCTATCGATCAATCACATAATAAGACAAAGGATAAAATGGGGGGGGGGGGATTTCCATTTCCGCCCTGTTGATTGTACTTCCGGTTAGTCTCTGGTTTTGCGCATGCGTGGAGGCGTTGACAAGGGAAGCGGCTCGCGGCAGTTCAGACGCTGAATGAAACCGCACTGATTTCCGCTGAAAATGATGAAGTTTTTTCCCAAACTGCTGCTGCTGGCGCTGCTCGCCTTCCCGGCGGCGCTCCTGCTGAGAGGTAAGCGGATAAGACGGCGCTTACACCGAGACACCGGAAAGAAGCGCGTTAGCTCGAGCACAGAGCTATACACGATACTGTTAGCAGCCAGGAAGCTAACTGACGAGCTGCCGACCGGAAGCTCGTCTGTGAGATGCTACTGTGCGGCACAGATGAGTGTCCGTGTTAACTGGTGCCTGCGGCCCAAAGTGTCTGAGCTTTGAACAGGAAGTCTGCTTGTTGTGCCGGAAGCTGGAGGCCTGGTTTGAACCCTCGAGAACGCAAAGGTCTATGAATGAATGAATGAATGAAAGCAGGTTTCTGTTACACCGATGAAGAGTGTAGAATGTAACATGTTAATAACGATCAACCTGCACATGACCGCATTGTAAACTCTTTGAACTCATCTGTCATTATGATTTCATTCACCAACGAACAAGAAAGAAATTATTGGCTGCAAAGATTTTTTCTTAAGAGATAGGTTTTATTTTAGTTTTAACAAACCCAACACAATAAACTGAAGATGTAGGCGGCGCCCCTTTCACTCGGAACAATGGGTTAGAGTTAATCCGTTTTTAAACGTTTTTAGTTGAACGAGATAAAACACAGAAACAATGAAATGAACACCTGAGGCACCACCTAATCTGGTCACTAAGTAACCCCGGACACCGGTGTGAGTTTGACGTGTGCTGGCTGCAAATAACGAGAATAACGAGGCGACTGTTCTCTCACCGAGGGGCGTGTGTGTGTGTGTGTGTGTTAGCTTTGGCGTCATAATGGCGCTAATCTGCTGCTCTAAACCTGACGTGTCCTTACGGTTAGCCACGAGCTAACTGCTAGCCACCGCCTAATTGTTCTAAAGCTCGTTCGTCACTCTAATTGGTTCCGGACTCGGTTTGTTTTTTCACTTCAGCTTCAAATCCTCCATTTTGTCACAGCCGATGTGATGATTGACACACAGCAGCATCCTTCCTGTAAAGCAGCACCGTTAGCTTCCTGTTCCACATCCACGCTGCAGCTGATCGATCGACCTGCAGGTTCTGATCTCTGTGAAATAATGAATCAATAGATCTGAATCAATAATCTGAGTCTCTCTGAAGCACACGTGGTAATCAGTGTGATGTTTGTTTAGAGCAGCAGCAGCAGCAGCAGGGGTCTCAAACTGAGAGGCTGCAGCTCTGCTCACAGGTACAAAGTCAAGATGGAGATGAAGCCTAGAGACAGAACATACATGACTCAACAACACACTTCAACATACATGACACATAGAACACACTTCAACATACAGAACATACATGACTCAACAACACTTCAACATACAGAACATACATGACTCAACAACACTTCAACATACAGAACATACATGACACATAGAACACACTGCAGCTCCAAACTACACACCAGCAGGGTTACTGTGGTTACTATAGTAACTGTACTTTTGGTGTTTCAGGCCCGGTAGCGTCGGCCCAGGATCTGACTGAGGATGAGGAGGCCGAGGCTGTGGATGAAGATGTGGTGGACGATGTCACCACTGAGGATGAGGATGACGAGGCAGAAGTGGAAGACGACGACAATGCAGAACTGGTGAGCAGCTGATGCAGGAGTCGATCCTCCGATTCACCGCAGCTGCTTCCTGTTTGCTTCTTCAGACAGGAAGTCAGCAGAGAGACTAACCCTCTGTTTGTGTCCAGACAGAAGAAAAGGACGATGAAGAGGAAGAGGTTTTAGTGGGAGAGGTGAAGGCTTCGCCCCAGGCAGACACCACCATCCTCTTCGTCAAAGGAGAAGGTGAAGGCTGTGTGAGTGTGTGTGTGTGTGTGTGAATGTTGTGTCAGGACTCAGAACCCGTCTGGACCATCTTCTCCTTTCTCCTGCAGACTTCCCTGCCAACAACATCGTCAAGTTCCTGCTGGGCTTCTCTAACAAAGGGTTGGAGAACTTTGCGGTGGAATCTCTGGACGCGTCTTTCCGCTACCCGCAGGTTGGACGAAGCTCCGGCCCTCCTCTTCCTCCCTCTGGACTCTGGACCCTGTCTCACTCTCCTCTGTGTGTCCCTCAGGATTATCAGTTCTACATCCAGAACTTCACCGCCCTGCAGCTCAGCACCATGGTTCCTCCAGGCAGGCAGGCCACCTTCGAGTACTCCTTCATCCCAGCAGAGCCCATGGGGGGGCGGCCCTTTGGCCTCGTCATCAACCTCAACTACAAGGACGCCAACGTAAGACGACAGCAGCTTCACCTCAGGGAGGGGGGGCGGGGCAGCCACCTGTCCAACATTAATGATGGCTCCTCCTCTCTGAGTTCATGGACAGAGTTCACCTCTGACCTCTGACCTCTCCCTCATTTCCTTCTCTGTAGGGAAACATTTTCCAGGACGCCGTGTTCAACCAGACTGTGACCATCACTGAGCGGGAGGACGGCTTGGACGGAGAGACGTAAGTGTCTAGCTCCTGGTCCAGGTCCTGGTCCAGGTCCTGGTTCAGGTCCTGGTTCAGGTCCTGGTTCAGGTCCTGGTCCAGGTCCTGGTCCAGGTCCTGGTTCAGGTCCTGGTTCAGGTTCAGGTCCTGGTTCAGGTCCTGGTTCAGGTCCAGGTTTAGGCCCAGGCCCTTCAGTTGGATTTACTTCACTCATCCTGTTTCTCCTCTTCTTCTTCTTCAGTATTTTCATGTACGTCTTCCTGTCTGGCCTTGGGCTGCTCGTCATCGTCGGCCTTCATCAGCTGCTAGAGTCCAGAAAGGTAACACACACACACACACACACACACACACACACACACACACACACACACACACACACACACACACACACATACACACACACGGGTCGGACAGATGAGTCATCAGGTCGGAGGTAAAGTGTGTGTGTGTGTGTGTGTTGCAGAGGAGACGTCCGGCTCCTAAAGTGGAAATGGGAACATCGAGCCACAACGATGTGGACATGAGCTGGATCCCCCAGGAGACGCTGAACCAGATCAGTATGTACATGTCACACACACTTCCTGTTTGGCCCTCAGAGTGGCCTTGATGTTTCCTGTCCAGACTGACACCATGAGGACATGAGGACATGTGGTCCTGCCCGTCTCCTGCCTGCTCACACGCACACGCACACACACACACACGGGACTTTTGGTTTTTTTTCCTCTTTTTTCTCTGGGCTGCTTAACTTTCACTTCCTGTGCATGACGTCACTCATTCTCTCTCTCCCTCTCTGTCTCTCTCTCTCTCTCTCTTTGTCTCTCTCTCTCGGTTGCTCTCGTGTTTCCTGTCTTCAGTGCAGAGTCGCAGAGGTGAGGTTTCCCTCTCTATAACCTTTGACCTCTTAACTCTGATGCTGTTTGACCTCTATCACACCTCCTGAGCTTCTTAACTAGTCTAACTAGCTGCCTAACCAGTGTCACTAGCTGTTCAACTTGTCTACCTAGCTGCCTAACTATCATCCTACCCCCTGCAGGTTAAACACTTTAGTGTGTGTGTGTGTGTGTGTGTGTGTGTGTGTGTGTGTGTGTGTGTGTGTGTGTGTGTGTGTGTGTGTGTGTGTGTGTGTGTGTGTGTGTGTGTGTGTGTGTGTGTGTGTGTGTGTGTGTGTGTGTGTGTGTGTGTGTGTGTGTCACACAGATAAAACCTCTCCCAGGCGATCTCCTCGTAAAAGGAGTCAGAAACGCTCTGCCGGCTCAGATGAGTGACAGCTTCCAGCCTGGAGGGCACGAGGGACAAACTCCCCCCCCCCCGCCTGACAAGAGGGGCAGAGGGGCCGTGCCAGAGCATCCAGAGTGTCCACAGAGAAACTTTGACAGTGCCAAGCACAGCAGAGACTGGCTTTCTCACACACACACACACACACACACACACACACACACACACACACACACACACACACACACACACACACACACACACACACACACACACACACAGCTGCTTAGTGTTTCCTGAAGCTGTGGTGAGGCAGAGGAGTGATGAAGATGATTGAAGGACACGCCTGAGTGTGGGTTTACCTGTCATGTCTGCTGACGTCGTCCATGTGAGTCTCTGATTGTTTTGGCCTCATGTAGCCATGGTAACGATTACTCTGTGGGTTTTTTGTTTTTGCTAGTTTTCTATGTTTCTGTCTGCACATATTGGCTTCCCCCTCCTCCTCCTCCTCCTCCTCCTCCTCCTCCTCCTCAGATTGACTCCTTCACTCAGACATTATTCTGTTCTCAAGCCTTTAGTCTCACTCCTGCCTTACCCAGCATTCATAGTGTCAGGCTGGACTGGGTCCTGGGTCCTGTGTGTTCATGTGAACGTCCTGATCCGTCTGAGGCAGAGTGAGGAGCTCAGTCAGGACACACACACACACACACACACACACACACACACACACACACACACACACACACACACACACACACACACACACACACACACACACACACACACACACACACACACACACACACACTCCTGCTGCTGCTTTCTGCCTGCAATTCTCTCATGTGACTTCTTCTGCAGCTTTTTGGATAAAGGATAGAATTAGATGTAACTTCCTGTTTGTTTGTTTGTTTGTGTAAATACTGGATGGATGCCG
>NW_027467375.1:7500-17500 GCF_046128005.1 Genypterus blacodes | reverse complement strand
TCTCTCTCTCTCTCTCTCTCTCTCTCTGTCTCTCTGCCTCTCTGTCTCTCTGCCTCTCTGTCTCTCTCTCTCTCTGTCTCTCTGTCTCTCTCTCTCTCTGTCTCTCTCTCTGTCTCTCGGCCTCTCTCTCTCTGTCTCTCTGTCTCTCTGTCTCTCTGCCTCTCTGTCTCTGTCTCTGTCTCTGTCTCTCTCTGTCTCTCTCTCTCTGTCTCTCTGCCTCTCTCTCTCTCTGTCTCTCTGCCTCTCTGCCTCTCTGTCTCTCTCTCTCTCTCTCTCTCTGTCTCTCTGTCTCTCTGCCTCTCTGTCTCTCTCTCTCTCTGTCTCTCTGCCTCTCTCTGTCTCTCTGCCTCTCTGTCTCTCTGCCTCTCTGCCTCTCTACCGTGTTGTTATCGTCTCATTCTGTTGGTTTTGACTAATTAACATTGAGGACTTTCAGCCTGGCCGTTAAACTGTATCAGCGCTCGTTTAACAATGACAAATGTAATCTGAATGCTCTGAAGCTTTATTCATCAGCTGGAGGCTTAAAGGGAGAACAGGTCTGAGGCTGAGGCGGCGGCGTGTTGCTCGACACGTGAGCAGAGTACAAAGGAGGGCTCAGGAGAGACTGGATCTAAGACTGCCATACACAACTATTCAGCCTGTGTGAACACCAGGTCACCACCAGGTGGCAGCAGAGACCCAGGATCTAAACACAAGACTGGGTCTGGATCAGTAGGATCTAATGTGGACGGGTTCCTTTTCTCTCTCTCTGCCTTTGTCTCTGTTTATGACAAAAGCCATTGACACTGACGTTGGTTCTTCCTCCTCTTCCTCTTCTCCCCTTCCTGTTGCTCCCTCCTCCTCCTCTTCCTGTCTGCAGGCCTGTGGGGTTCTGGCTGAGCCGGGCTCAGGCTCTGCTGTACTGTAGCGAGCATGGCATCCTGGGCTTCTTCTCAGAGGAGGCAAGGAGCTGCAGCTGCCCGGTGGACCAGCCTACCTGTCAGGGCGTGGTCCCCTGTGTGGTGGGCACCTCCTCTACCTCCTGCTCCTCCTGCGCCACCGACAATGCCACCCGCTGCGGGACCTGTCACCACGGGAACGTTCTTCACCTCGGCTCTTGCCGGCCCAGCATCGCCGCGTCCCTGGACCACTACCTAAACTTTGACCTGGACATGCCCGACGCTGAGGTCAGGAGCTTCTCATGTCTCTGATCTGCTCAGGGTTAGGGTTAGACTTCCCACGACGTGTGTGTGTGTGTGTGTGTGTGTGTGTAGGTCACTTTAGTACCCAGTGTGCTTTGGCACAGTGATGTAGTAGTCAGATGTGGGGGCGGAGCTTCTCTGCTTCATCTTCTCCACAGACTTGTTGTTGAATGTAAAATGATCTCAAACACTTTCTGCTATATGCTTCACAATAATCAGGATTTGTCATGCAGCCTGAGTGCAAACATGAGCGTGTGTGTGTGTATGTGTGTGTTTGTGTGTGTGTGTGTGTGTGTGTGATCTCTCTGCAGGGGAAGTATCTCCTGCAGCGTCTGGACAGCAGGATCGAGGTTCACGCCATCTACATCAGCAACGACGTCCGTCTGGGAAGTTGGTTCAACCCTGCCTGGAGGAAGAGGATGCTGCTGACGCTGAAGAGCAACAAGAACAAGTCCAATCTCATCCACATGCTCATGGGCATCTCCTTCCAGATCTGCTCCACCAAGAACTCCACCCTGGAGCCGGTCCCTGCCATCTATGTGAACCCTTTTGGGGGGAGTCACTCAGAGAGCTGGTTCATGCCTGTGAACCAACCTGAATTCCCCGACTGGGAGAGAACTCGATTGGAAGCCGTTGCCACGGCGCAGTGTTACAACTGGACCTTGTCTCTGGGCAGCAGATGGAAGTCCTTCTTTGAGACAGTGCACATCTACCTGCGGAGCCGCATTCCCACCGATGACCCCGCCGTGAACGAGACGCTCTTCTACGAGCCGCTGGACCTGGACGGCCAGACGTCCAACATGGGCTACATGAAGATCAACACGCTGAAGGTGTTTGGATACAGCATGCACTTTGATCCTGAGGGCATCAAGGACTTGATTCTCCAGCTGGACTACCCGTACACGCAGGGGACGCAGGACGCCGCCTTCCACATGTTGTTGGAGATGCGAGACCGGATTAACCGTCTGTCTCCGCCGGCCGCGCAGCCCTTTGACCTGTTCTCCTGTCTGCTGCGCCACCGGCTCAAGCTGTCCGCCGGCGAGGCGGCGCGCATCAAGGACTCCCTGCAGATCTTCAACTCCAAGCTTCCCAACGCCTCGCCTGAGCCCGAGCTAGCCTCGCTGTGCAGCTAGCTAGCTTAGTTTACAGGATTCCAGAGGACAATCTGGAAGGAGACGCAGGGAGGGACGAAGCCACCATGAGGAGGAAGATCAGAACTCATGGATCTACAGTGATTTGGACCCAAACCACACCTTTTTCACCTCCTGGGCTTTTTTCGTATGCTTCCTGTGGATATTGGTCACTAACGTTTCTTCAGAAGGCTCAAATGGATCCGGGCTCGTTTTGGTGAGCAGCAGGGGCCAGGACTCTCCTGTCCTGCCTGAGCTGGCCCAGCTGCACCGCTAGCTGACCTAGCTTACAGGAAGTAGACTCAGCGAGCATGAAGAGGAAAGCTGGAGTTTGTGGATTTACAGTGTTTTGGACCCAAACAGAGTTTAGACCCGCAGGCTCGTCTTAATCTGTTGCTTTGTGTCACAAACGTTTTTATCAGAACACTTTTGAGTCGCTGGGACGTCTTTAGCCGAGCGGAGTTAGCGGAGTTAGCGGCTCCTTCCACCTGCCTGCTCACTTCCTGTGCTCTTACTGCTCAGCAGGCTCGGACTAAACGCCTGACGGGACCGAGCTCAGAGTCTCTAAGCTGACGGGACGTTTGTTGAAGGGGAACTGGGGGCGGAGCTTCAGACGGAAGACTTCCCCTTTTGTATTTTTCTTTGGCTGCAGAGGAACAGAGATAATATTATATATGTGGTGAATGAGTCCTTATGTTATGCTTAACAGTTTAAACTTTGATAATCTTGAACCTCGTTAATGTCTTTGAATATTTACGTTTGATCCCCGCCTTCCATTCTTTCTGGCGTTGAGAAGTTGTATGATAAATATCTTTGCTTCACATCGGCGTGAGAAGCCTGTGCTGATGTCTGTGGTGTGGCCAAACCAAAACAGGGACGGGACAGGAAGTCAGAACTTGTTTAGGCAGCGGCTGCCACCCGGGGGGGAGGGGGGCGGGGGGACTGCAGGCGAATCAGGTCGGAATGTTTTCAGGCCAAAACGTCAACATATTTAGAGCGTCAGGTAAATATTATGAGAATGAAGTCAGAATACGTCCAGAAAAAATCTAAAAAAATTTAAAAAAAGGGAAATATTTTGGGAAAACATTTGAAATATTATGAGAATAAAGTTGGAATGCGTCCGGATTAAAGTCTGAAGATTTCAAGAAAAAAGTCAAACTGTTACACGAAAAAAGTTGAAATATTTCAAGAGAAAAATTTTGATGTAACAAAGACATTTTTCCCGGAGTAAAGAGGAATTGTTCCTTTACTGGTTTGTCCCAGGGGCGGCGGCCAGGCTTCATCGCCGTGGTAACCGCAGGCTCTGAGGCTGTACATAAGGCTCCATCTCACAGGTGTGAACACGTGCACATGGCTTTTTAGATAAACACGTGCAAAGACCAAAAAAATGTTTCTAAGAGAACAAACTCATGCCTTATAAGGAGCGAGGCTCTCAGCCTCAGCTTCAGCTTCAGCTTCAGCTTCAGCCTCAGCTTCTGACGGACGCTTTGCTTTTATATTTCCATATTTCTACACGAGGCGCGCTGATGTAGCTTTGACATGTAAACGCCGCTCACGTTTTGATTTGATGTTGTGACGCTTCACACGTTTCAGTCTGCAGTCTGACAGGAAGTAAAGTGTCTGACTTCAGCTCAGGTGGATGAGTCATACATGTGGGCCCACGCCAGCTGCCAGTAACCACGGTGACCGGAGCAGAAAGGTCCATGAAGAACAAATCAATCAAGTTAAATGTGGGAAAAAAAACAAGAAAAGATCAAAGAACTGCAAAAATGATTGATTTGACAAAGTTTACAAAAGAGTAAAAACCTGAATGTACTGTGTGTGTGTGTGTGTGTGTGTGTGTGTGTGAGTGTGTGTGTGTGTGTGAGTGTGTGAGTGTGTGAGAGTGTGTGTGTCTATTTGTGTGTGTGTGTCTGTTTGTGTGTGTGTGTGTGTGTGTGTGTGTCTGTTTGTGTGTATGTGTATGTACGTGTCAGTGTGTTTGTGTGTCTGTTTGTGTGTGTGAGTGTGTGTGTTTGTGTGCGTATGTGCATATGTGTGTGTGTGTATGTTTGTGTGTACAGGCCAGGTGGGCGTTTCTCTGGTTGCCGTGGTACCTGGCTGACCCTAACATGTCTCTGCTCTCACCCTGACCCTGACCCTGACCCCTGACCCTTCCTTCTCTGTCACTTCCTGCAGTTCTTCTGTGCTCAGCTTGCTTCAGTAAAAAAATGTGGTTTACCGACTCTGAATCCGCTCTCTTTTCTTTCACACACACTCTCTTCTCCTGCAGGATGGAACGCGTGGCCACGTTCTTCAGCGCGCTGACACGGTGCAAAGTTGCGATCTTGTCCGGCGTCCTGGCAGCACACACACACACACACACACACACACACACACACACATAAATTGGATGCATAAACTTCCAATTACCCTCCGGCCCTCGACGATAAGATGAATGTCCCCTAATATCTGGAGTCTGCTGCTTTTGTAAGATGAAAAGCCAATTTCCTGGGTTGTCAAGGAGCGAACGAGAACCAAACGCACGCTGTCACCTCACATCATGATGCTGGTTCATCTGAGACAGCGAGAGGCAGGGAACAGGAAACAGGGAGGGAGGGAGGGAGGGAGGCCTGAAGTCTCCCGTAATGAGGTGGGGGAGGCGTCGCTCTGCTTTGGTTTAATAAACACTTCCTCATCTTCAGCGTGGCGTCGCTGAGCAGGAGCAAGTTCGCCCTTGGGCTAATCTGCAGCCACGGCAACGACAGCCGATCCATCAGAGCGACGTTTAGACGGCGAACTCTACGGACCTCCCAAAGAAAAGAGAGGGAGAGAAGAGGGAGGTGAAGAGAACAAGACGGAGTGATGGAGGAAGGAATAGATGACACGATGGAGGGAGGAGGGGAGAGCGAGGGAGAGAGAAGGAGAGGGAGGGAGAGAGAGAGAGAGGGGGGGGGGAGAGAGAGAGAGAGAGAGAGAAGGTGAGGGGGCCGGTCGTTTGGTCTTGTGATTTATGATGTTTAGGAAGTCAGACTGAGTGAATTAATGAGGTAGAATGGCTGGAATGGAGTGGCAGGTGTGTGTGTGTGTGTGTGTGTGTGTGTGTGTGTGTGTGTGTGCATACCTGTAGGTCATTCACACAGTCATCAATAACAGAATAGATTTAGAGTTTCAAATTACAATTTAACAAATGAATGTAGAGGAAATGGTGTGTGTGTGTGTGAGACAGAGAGTGAGACAGAGAGAGACAGACAGAGAGAGAGACTCTGAGATGTTCCAGGACCTTCTCTTGGACCTTCACTCTGCTCTGAAACACTCAAACTCCTGATTCAGACCAAATAACTGAACTCAAGACTCTCAACTTCCAACATATTGATCTCCCAACCTTCAGTTGCTTGTGTCTTGCTGGTTGGTGACCTCCAGGGGGCGCTGAGGTCACAGCTAGAGAAGGAGTCCCAGCTGATGTCCCAGCATGCACCTGTGTCACACCACAGGAAGTGAAAGCTCACCTCTTCATCAGCACATGGAGACCAAGCAAACATCAACCAGGTCTGAAAACATCTGACTCTCCTCTGTGTCTCCATGTCTCTGAGTCTTCATGTCTCTGTGTCTTCATGTCTCTGTGTCTCCGTGTCTCTGAGTCTCTGTGTCTCTGTGTCTCTGTGTCTCTGTGTCTCTGAGTCTTCATGTCTCTGTTTCTCCGTGTCTCTGTGTCTCCATGTCTCTGTGTCTCTGTGTCTCTGTGTCTCTGAGTCTCTGTGTCTCTGTGTCTCTGTGTCTCTGTGTCTCTGTGTCTTCATGTCTCTGTGTCTCCATGTCTCTGTGTCTCCATGTCTCTGTGTCTCCATGTCTCTGTGTCTCCATGTCTCTGTGTCTCCATGTCTCTGAGTCTTCATGTCTCTGTGTCTTCATGTCTCTGTGTCTCCATGTCTCTGTGTCTCCATGTCTCTGTGTCTCCATGTCTCTGAGTCTTCATGTCTCTGTGTCTTCATGTCTCTGTGTCTCCATGTCTCTGAGTCTCCATGTCTCTGTGTCTCCATGTCTCTGAGTCTTCATGTCTCTGTGTCTTCATGTCTCTGTGTCTCCATGTCTCTGAGTCTTCATGTCTCTGTGTCTTCATGTCTCTGTGTCTCCATGTCTCTGTGTCTCCATGTCTCTGTGTCTCCATGTCTCTGTGTCTCTGTGTCTCTGAAGCTCTGTGTCTCTGTGTCTCTGTGTCTTCATGTCTCTGTGTCTCCATGTCTCTGAGTCTTCATGTCTTCATGTCTCCATGTCTCTGTGTCTCCATGTCTCTGTGTCTCCATGTCTCTGTGTCTCCATGTCTCTGTGTCTTCATGTCTCTGTGTCTCCATGTCTTCATGTCTTCATGTCTCTGTGTCTTCATGTCTCTGTGTCTCCATGTCTCTGTGTCTCCATGTCTTCATGTCTTCATGTCTCTGTGTCTTCATGTCTCTGTGTCTCCATGTCTTCATGTCTTCATGTCTCTGAGTCTTCATGTCTCTGTGTCTTCATGTCTCTGTGTCTCCATGTCTCTGAGTCTTCATGTCTCTGTGTCTCCATGTCTCTGTGTCTCCATGTCTCTGTGTCTCCATGTCTCTGTGTCTCCATGTCTTCATGTCTTCATGTCTCTGTGTCTTCATGTCTTCATGTCTTCATGTCTCTGTGTCCTCTTGCTTGTTGTCACTCATGTTGTTGCGTGATTGTTTAGTTATATGATCACCCTCTGTGCTGATCTGTGTGTAACCATGGTAACTCCTGTATCATTGTGTCCGGACAGAGACGGAGGCTTGGTGTCAGAGTGAGTAAAGTTTAGCTGCTGAGTCCAAACCAGACGTCCACAGGAGCTCGTCCACAGATCCATACGCTGAGGGACGGCTGACAGTGAGACACACACACACACACACACACACACACACACACACACACTGAAGGACGGGGGAGTCAGAGGTGAGGGGAGGGGGGAGGAGTCAGCCATGTGTGAACACAGAGACTAGGAGACATCTGAGGAACATCCAAGGTCATCACTCTGACCTCTGAGGCACAGAGGCAACACGCCACAACTACTATATGGTGACCTTTGACCCTGAACCCTCGGTTGTTTGTTGATGAACACTTGATGTTATTTAGAGGCTCTATCAGAATGTAGAGCAGCGATCAACCAACCAGCTGAATGGAAAATCTTCAATCCTACCTAAAAGACAAACTATAGAATTATAGATATATAGATAAAGAATGATTGATCTCCTCTCAGCAGTGCGCGTGCCGCTCTGTGGAGGCTGCTCTGTGTGCCGCTCTGTGTGAAGCTCCTCTCTTAAGCGATCTTTCCATTAATGATGAATGAACAAAGATGAGATGAATCCAAATAGATGGAGAGGAAGTAAATCTGTTGTTCTGTTGGTAGATGAATCCTAAAACAGAGCGATGTCATCACGCCGTCTGAATGTCACAAAGAGTGCAGTGGAGATTTACAACAAGGATCAGAATCTGAATCTTTGTTCTCTGTCCTTTCTTCATTCCATCATTTTACTCCAAATATGAGAAAAGGGAGAGAGAAGTAAAGATCTAAACTAAAGTCCTGAGGAGCAAAACAAGGAGAACTCAACTCAAACTAAGAGAAGGAATCAAAAAGAGAGGAAACTCACTTTAATAAAAGCCTCACGTGTTTAATAAATCCAGAGCTGACGGATCATAATCATAACAAGCTGCTCTGTTTCCTCTACAACATCACAACTTTACAGGTTTGATTGGATTTGATTTCATTTCATTCAAGTGGCAAATAAAACCAAATTCAATGAAAAGTCAAAATGAGAAATGGACCTGCGGCTCCGGAGCGTCGACGCTCCTGCGTTCCCTTTAATTGGGGTGTGTGTGTGTGTGTGTGTGTGTGTGTGTGTGTGTGTGTGTGTGTGGTTCTGTACAGAAGGAGAAGCAGACTGATCTTCTTCTCCTTCTCCTTCTCCTTCCATAAAGCCTGGATGTGGTATGGATGTGTTCGCCTGGTGCAGCAGAGACTCTTCTTCTTCTTTACGACGACGCTGAAGCCAAAGCTGCATAAACCCACAGCAAAGAGCCAAATAAGGCAAATCCAGAGTTTATAAAGCTGTGGAACCTTTATTCATGTTGATGAATCTGCTCACCATGTGGTCGCGTCCCGTCCGACCTCAGACTGTAATATTTTAGGCCCGTGTCTTATTTCCTACATTCATAACGCTGTGATTTGCTGGCCGTGTTCAGCGCAGCGTGTAATATAGAGCAGCGTTTATGAGAGCGCAGTAAAATAGAAAATGAAAGAAATGTTTGTGGGATTACCTCTGGCCCTGGGAACACAGCTGATATTGTTGGGAACGCTCTCGCTCGCTCGCCGGCTCGCTGGCTGGGAGAACGCGATATTGTCGTCTTTATGACTTTGCCTCTCTCTCTCGCTTGGCTGCCACAATAAACAAGAGAAATATGAAGTTCATTTCCGGAGGATCTGAACTCCAATTTCCCCTGAAGAGATGCGAGCCGGGGGAAGCGGCGGCTGAATATTTGCTGCTGGAGTTAAACTGAGTGTGAAATGGCTTCCTGCCTACAGGGAGAGTCGGGAGGGGGGCAGGACCAGGACCAGGACCAGGACCAGGCCCGACCCGCCTGCTGACCCCCCGGGGGGTCAGGGGGGGATCTGATCCTCATATTCTGATGTTTCTGTCACGTGTGAAGGCTTCAGTCAATTGTGTTTGTTCAGAATATAAGCTCAGCCCTCCATCTATGTTACCATGACAACCCAAACCTGCCTCTCCCTGCCTGTTTGACCTCTATAATCTGACCTCTTGACCTTAACAACATCGCCCACAGCGCCACCATCAGGCCCAATCAGGTCTCACTCTCTCTAAGCCACGCCCACTCCTCTTTAGCATCCCGTCATAGCTCAGCTCTCCTCTCAGGGAGCACAGACAGAGGTATTCAGCGTTTAGGCTCCAGCGGCACGGCGGTGTATTGAATCATCCCAGCTGAAGGAAATCCAGAGCATCGACCCGAAAGGAAACTGCAAATTTCCCGCAGTGTTGCAGCACAACGCTGCATGTGGTCATGAGGAGAGGAGGAGGAGAGGAGAGGAGAGGAGGAGGAGACCACTGCAGGGCACTGGGGGGGGGGGTCAATGAAGTCATCTGTGCTCACAGGCTGAGGATTACACAGCAGGGGGCGCTGACATGAAGAGGCTGACCGGGCCGTAATGAGACCACCCTGACCCGTGGAGTTGGGGGGCGAGCCGGAGGAAGACATCAGAGGATCATTAGAGCCGCCGCTTCCATACAGACTCCCCAACAACATCGCCATGGAAACACAGAGGAAGCTTCATCTGCTACGTCACTACATGAAGTTAGAGTTGTGACATGTTAGTGAAGAACGTTTGCATATAGGCCACGCCCCTTTGTACCAAACTACAAACAGATGTATAAAGTGATGGGGAGGGGCGGAGTCATAACTGGAGGAATGATCAGCCTTGGTGGAGGTATGAACTCTCTTAGCTAGTTTACTTATTCTCCTCAACTAATAAGCAGAGAGCTCAATGTGGAGGCTCCCAAGGTCAAACGGTCACAGTGCAAAGGTCACATGTACACAGAGCTGCAGTTTGGTTGTTATGGCGACTTGACAAGAAGCGATTGGCCTCTTTAAACTCTCGCTTCTTTCTGCTTAAACTGTATCATCAACTCTCTCTCTCTATATCTC
>NW_027467375.1:2500-5000 GCF_046128005.1 Genypterus blacodes | reverse complement strand
TGGCTCCGCCCCCCCGCGGCCCCACGGGCGCCTGAGCAGCACACAAACACTGTAATCATCCACTCAGCTGGGCTCTGTGGGGGGTATGTAGGGCACAGCCCAGCCCCGGGCTCAATGTTATGCATGTATGCCGCGGCTTCTCAAAGTGCGGGTCAGGACCCAAAGGTAGGCCGCTGGAAGATTAAACCGGGCCGTCGAATTATTCTGCAGATATGAGTGTGGTAATAAACATCAGGCGGGTAAAAGCCTCACCACCATGCATAAAAACATGAGGAGCGCTTGATTGGTCTTATCTTGCATGGGTGGATACGGCGCTCTTAGCTGGAGGTCTGAGGATGAAGCAGCTTCCAAAGTGAACTTACGTGATATTGTTAGGAAATCCGTTATCACCGAGCGCTGCAGAGCTCAGAGCCAATCACATCCTGCTCCTCCGCTTCCAGAGGAGGTTGAAGTGTTCAACCACAGCCAGATCCCCTGTGAGGAAGCTCCACAGCTGAGAAGCCTGGAGCAGGACTCTGTTCTCCACAGAACATCAGCCTGGAGACCTGGAGGCTGAGAGCGTTCCATCTTCAGGCCCACGATCTGTCCAGACCCAAACGTACAGACGGACGATGAAGGACCTCCAAGATCAGCCAGTGAGGGCTGCCTGTGCCTCGTTCACCCACACATGTGCCGCAGGGGGCGGCAGCGAGGCTCCGCCCACAGTTTACCACAAACTATCAACAACAACATGTCTGACTCTGCTTGGACGCCGTTTCCCCAAAAGTCATCACATTTAGTGAAATCCCTTAAAAGTCACAGGGGAAGAAACGACACAATAGAAGTTTCCACAATGTAACTTTGTAAGGTGGCAAATGAAAGACGAATTGAGTAAAAAAAGCAGAATAATCTCCGCCTGCAGGCTGAAAGTACAAACCTCACTCTGACATAAATGACATAAATATGGAGATTGGTGTTTTATTATTCACTGGGAGCTGAAGTGGCCACACACTTCCTGCCACAGAGGACGAGTCATTTGCATTAATGTCTCATTCCCCCCCCCCCACCTCCCCCTCCCCTCCATACGTCTGAGTGCAGGGGGTCACAGCCCGGCCCAGCCTCTTCACGCCTCATCCACAGCCAATTCATCACACGCTCCGCTCCCATTGGGCCGTGTCGCCAGCAGCTCTGTCTCAATCCGAGTCAGACGAGTCTCACGCTCCTCTTTATATTCATCTTACCTCCGAGCTGGGGACAAAATGCCGGCGTGGTAATCCAGTGAAGTGTGATTCCTGATGGGATGTGTGCAGATAAGGACGTGCACCAGGAAATGTTCTCATTTTCTGTTTCTTTTGCCGGAGGGGTTTTCATCAGGCTCACTGTGTTTTCACTCTGTTTGCCCGTTAGGACGCCGCCAATTGATGAAATCTTGGTCTAACACAGCGATGAGACACGCCCACTCCCTGTGAGACACGCCCACCCCCTGTGAGACACGCCCACCCCTGTCAAACACGCCCACCCCCTGTCAGACACGCCCACTCCCTGTGAGACACGCCCACCCCCTGTGAGACGCGCCCACCCCCTGTGAGACACGCCCACCCCTGTCAGACACGCCCACCCCCTGTCAGACACGCCCACCCCTGTCAGACACGCCCATCCCTGTCAGACACGCCCACCCCTGTCAGACACGCCCACCCCCTGTCAGACACGCCCACCCCTGTCAGACACGCCCACCCCCTGTCAGACACGCCACCCCTGTCAGACACGCCCACCCCTGTCAGACACGCCCACATGTACTTTTGTTCTTGTAGTCGTTTCTGATTTTGGTATTTGATCTTTTATTGTAGAGCTTGTTGCTGTAAAGACAGAGTGAAGTTCTATGCAGATCTATAGATCTAATTCTACGTACATGAGGCGTTCACTGACCAGGGTTATCTGTAGAATGATGTTAAAGGAAGAGCAGAGTGAGAACACGCTCTCTTGCTCTCTCTCTCTCCTCTGGTCCCCCCCCCCCCCCCCCCCCCCCCTCTCTCTTTGAGTGTGTGTTGGTCTATAACACAGAACAGAGCGGCGCTTCGCTCTATTGAGTGCCAAATGCTGATAGATTGAGGAGTGTAGAGCGGGCGGCAGGTGTGACCGAGGCCTCTGGGACGTAGAGCCGCACGGACAGACAGGCAGACAGAGAGACGGTGAGAAGAGCTGCTCTGTCAGACAAACAACCAGCTGCTCTCCTCTCTGTGTCGCAGCACTTCCTGTAGAGCAGATCCCCCAGAATCCTTCACACAGGTTTGTGTTCAGAGGCTCTGATCCATGCAGAAGAGAGGAGGCTCCTCTGCTCCACCGCTCACACTCAAGCAAGCTTTAATTACTCTGTGTTTCTATGGGATACCTTCAATTCAAACTGGATGATGTCATACACTAGAGAATGTGAAGCATATACTGTGTGTGTGTGCGCGCCGGTGTGTGCGCTTGTGTGTGCGCTTGTGTGTGTGCGTGTGTGTGTGCCTGTGTGTGTGTGTGT
>NW_027467374.1:20000-21244 GCF_046128005.1 Genypterus blacodes | reverse complement strand
CTCTCGCTCTCTCTCTCTCGCTCTCTCCCTCTCTCTCTCTCTCTCTCTCTCTCTCTCTCTCTCTCTCTCTCTCTCTCTCTCTGTCTCTCTCTCTGCCTCTTCCTCTCTCTCTCCCTCTCTCTCTCTCTCCCTCTCCCTCTCCCTGTCTCTCTCTCTCCCTCTTCCTCTCCCTGTCTCTCTCTCTCCCTCTCCCTCTGTCTCTGTCTTTCTGTCTCTCTCTGTCTCCCTCTTTCTCACTCTCACTCTCTTTTCATTTCTCTGCCTGCCTGCCTGTCTGTCTGTCTGTCTTTCTGTCCCCTCTCCCTCTCTCTCTCTCTCTCTCTCTCTCTCTCTCTCTCTCTCTCTGTCTCTCTCTCCCTCCATGTCTCTGCCTGTCTCTCTGTCCTCTGCCTCTCCCTCCTCTTCCTCTCCCTCCTCTCCCTCCTCTCCCCTCCTCCCCTCCTCCCCCTCCTCTGTCTCTCTCTCTCTCTCTCCCTCTGGTCTGTGCTGCAGGTGAGGAGAAGCGTCTCCAGGTAGTTGTCCATGGGATCGAGCCTCTGCTGGAGACGCCTCTTCAGTGGCTGAGTGAACACCTCAGTCACCCCGACAACTTCCTGCACATCTGCGTCGTCCCCGCCCCCACCGACTGAGGCCACGCCCACCAACAACAACATCATCGCCGTGGCGACCGAGCGGGCCACTGAACTCAGTCATGCGGTCGTCTCTGGAAACAAGAGCGCTAACGGTGGGACGTCTGAGGGAGAGGAGGAGAAGGAGAGGAGGAGGAGGAGAGGAGGAGGAGGAGGAGGACTTCATCACTCCTGCGTTTCCATCCTGCCGTTTATTTATATTTCTCCTCCTCCTCCTCCTCTTCTCCCCTCAACCAGGAGTCAGTGGAAGGAGGAGGACATGATCTCAGACGCTTTCCTAGCTCACCAGGCCGTCTCACATCTTCATCTCTCCCCCTGCTCCTCCTCTTCCTCCACCAACCAACCAAACACCCCCACGGGAGGAGAGGAGGTGAAGGCATCTCCCCCCTCCTCTCCCAGGGTTGAGCCCCCTCCTGGTCTCTGTCCCCGTGGCGTCTCCAGAGGACCTGATCTGTTTACCTTCTTCTTCTTCATCTTCTTCTTCGGTTTCCTCTCTGCTGTGGTCTTCATGGTTTGTTTTGGCCCGATGGTGTGGGACAGACGAGTGTTAGGTCCACTGTGAGAAACCTGTTTGGGAGTAACGTCTCCATGGCAACCTTTGTCTCTAAACACAGT
>NW_027467374.1:10000-12500 GCF_046128005.1 Genypterus blacodes | reverse complement strand
CTGAGGCCCTGAGGCTCTGAGGCCCTGAGGCTCTGTGGCTCTGAGGTGATGGAAGCTGCTGTGTCAGTGGGTGACGACTCTGAAGTTTCCCTCGGAGTAATAATCAGATGGAACAAACAGAAAAGAGCGACGAGCTGTGCAAAAGTGAAAGCAGCTGAGTCAAAGGGGGGGGGAGAGGGGGCGGAGTTTCGGATGAGTTCATCAACACTCTGATGACCTGAAGCTGACGAGTGGAGACAAGCTACTGGAAAGAAGAATGACGCAAGACACTCCCACACACACACACACACACACAAAGGACGAACATCAACATTGAACTAAATGTAGTTATTCATCTTTATTTGATGATGGGAGAAAAGGTTCTGCAGGTAGACTCAGACCTGGACCTTTCTGGAAGAGACCTGTAGACCTGGAGACCTGGAGACGTTACTCCTTATAAACTAATGTTCAGACTCAGTTTAATGTTTATTCATGCTATCAAATCTATATGTATAGGGTTGTGTGTTGTGTGTTGTGGGTTGTGGGTTGTGTGTGTGTGTCCTTCCACATGTCGTCCCGTCTCCTCCAGATGAAGATGTTGTGGCTCCTCTTCCTCCCAGCAGCAGCAGAAGAACAAACACACTCAGGCTCAGTTTCAGTTTCAGATCAACATTTATATCATAATTTACACTTTTTGACATTTTTGCACATAAATAACTGTAAACCAGAATGTAAACAGAGACGGATCAAAGGAAGAGACGCTTTGGTCCAGACAGTTCAGGTGATGATGGGAGACTCAGTGATCCTGCACACAGTGTAAGAGGAAGGGGGAGGGGCCAGTGCATCAAAGAAGGCCGAGGTGCTTTGGTGTACGCCAGTTCACAAACAAGATGGTGGACGGGTCGGGCGGAGGAAGCGGCCACAGTTCCTCCGCCCAAAGATCGACAGGAAC
This sequence comes from Genypterus blacodes, assembly GCF_046128005.1. Lineage (NCBI taxonomy): Eukaryota > Metazoa > Chordata > Actinopteri > Ophidiiformes > Ophidiidae > Genypterus > Genypterus blacodes. The sequence continues at coordinate 11,569 of NW_027467374.1, read as the reverse complement.
ATCTACAAACCAGACAACAGCTACAGAGCCAACACTTCATCCTACACACACACACACACACACACACACATCTTCTCTTCTTCAGCATCAACAGCAACAACAACAGTCCAGTTTCTTCTTCGTGGTTTCTGCTGTGCGTTTGAGATTTAAGCCAGGTGAGCGTCGGTCCGGAGCCTCGAGCGTCCCGTCCTCGCTCCACCTCCCTGTTGCTGGTGGACGCAACAACAAGTTTTGTTATGTGCTACATGTTAAGTGGGCGGAGCCGTCCACGCCGCCGCCGCCGCCATGAAGAGCTGCACTCCAGTTCAGTTTGGTTTCTTCTTCTTCTTCTTCTTCTTCAAGTAGCAAAAAGCAAATAAATAGAAAGCTCCCACCTTCAATTGTCCCTTTAAACACACACACACACACACACACACACACACACTCTCATCCTGTCACACACACACACTGAGGTAACCGTTGTGGAAATTATACAAAAAAATGCCCTTTTTTGGTTTCATTTAAATTAAGTAGGCTTCAGGAAAGGACACGTGGGGAAGTGAAGCAGGGTCCAAGGGTCAAAGGTCAATCAAAGCTCATATTAACGATTTAGGTGCCCGTATTTGGCAAAACAAAGTTCAACCCTTTTTTTCCACCTGACATAAAGCCTTAAACCCTGAAGAGTGGACGGCCCTGCTCCTAAAGGTCAGAGGTCACGGGACGGATTCAGGCGGAGGGACGGCCTCAGAAACGCGTCGACACGTCCGCTTATTGCTTATTGAAGACGACACAGACAAAGTATAATAAATTAAGGAGGTTATAGAACAACTAAGTGATCAAAAACATCTGAGAGTAGAACAACAACAACAATAAGCCTTATATGAATGACATCACAGACACATCCTGGGGGTTTGATTGTCTCTAAGTATCATAAACGCTGAAAGCACTAAGTAGTCTTGGGACAGAGTCTCCTGTAGCCCTGAGTACGAGTCCCTGATAGGTGGAAACCCTGGAGTTGTCATAATGTCACCGCAAAAGACAACCAGGTAGAAAATAACTTATATACAGCTGTTGCTCCTGGCAACCCAGTCCGACTGCGCATCCTCAAACGTGCTCCTCCGATTCCTGCTTGACCGTGACGTTGGCGGGAAGCGGCGGGACGGGGCTGCTGCGCCGCATCTTGATCACCGACGTCTCGTTGGGCGAGTCGTAAACGCCGTAGCTGGACAGGAGGTCTGCGGCGCCGCCCTTGTGGAGGGCGTGGAAGTGGGAGGCGGTGAGGTCGCTCTCCCTCCACAGCATGCCCAGGACCTGCTTCTCCAACATGGCCTCCAACTCCGCGCCTCCCTGCAGCTGCTCCAGCCGCTCGGCGTGCTCGCTCACGTCGAAGCGATCGATCTCCTCGTTGGCCCGATGCAGCTCCTCCAGGCTGGTTGGGCTCCCCGGGCCCGAGTGGGCAGCCGGGCAGTAACCCTTCACGTGGAGCCGCAGGCTGCACAGGTGGATGTAATGGCGGTGGCAGTGAGGGCATTTGTGCGGGCGCTCGCGGGAGTGCAGGCGCTTGTGCAGCTTCAGGTGGACGAACTGAGT
>NW_027467374.1:0-2500 GCF_046128005.1 Genypterus blacodes | reverse complement strand
GGCTCTGGTCGCCGCGGTGTCGGCGTCTGGCCCCGCCTCCCCCGCTGTATCCTTGACGATGTAGGTGCACTTCTCCTCGAACTCTGTCTCTGTCCACACCGTCATGTCCGCCTCCTCCACGTCCGTCCCTGGGGTCGGCTCGGTGGCGGCGGAGGCCATTTTGGCTCCGTGGTGGGCGTCGTCCTGCTCCATGGTGTGGGCCCCCTCACTGGTCAACATGGCCGAGCTATGAGAGGTCGCCTGCTTAGAGAGAGAGAGAGAGAGAGAGAGAGAGAGAGAAATGGAAACAGAGATGGAAGATAACATGAGAAAAGATGAGGAGCAAAAGGGAAAGAAAGGATGAAGACAAAGGGAGAGAGAGGAGAGAGAGAGAGGAAGAGGAGTGATTATTATGTGTGGTGACTCAGGGCAGCAGGGGGGGGGGGTGACTAACACTGACTAACACACACACACACACACACACACACTCAAAGAATAAACTGTCTTGTCGAGTATTTACAGTAAACATCTAAATCAGGAAACAATTAGAGTTTCACCCCTCCTTCACTCCTTCACTCCTTTCCTCCTCACTCCCTCAATCCTTCCCTCCTTCATGTTTTCTTTTTTACCTCCTAACTGATCAAACATGCTGCTGTATTGTTTTTCTTTTTACTTTCATTAAATCCTTATAATAATAATAATAAAGTTTTATTATTTATTATTCATATTTTACTTAATTATTTAATTTAATTTGTATTTTTCTTTATTTAATTTTCATTTCTTTTTAACTTTCTTACTACATTTTCGTCAGTCTTGATGAAACGAATTTGACGAATTCACACACACACACACACACACCACACACACACACACACACACACACACGTTGACTTTTCACCAAAAACAGTTCTTTACAAATCAATATTAATCGGATGGATCAACATGATTGATTGATTTTATGATGATGTCGTGTTTTTTCTCTCTGTGTGTAAATAAACTTTACATCTTTTTGTGGCACTTTTGTTCCCAAATTAAATGGAATTCAGACGTCGTTGATAAATGAAGAAGTGTTTAATGTCGCAAATACAAAACTCTCTCTCTCTCTCTCTCTCTCCTTCTCTCTCTCTCTCTCTCTCTCCTTCTCTCTCTCTCTCCTTCTCTCTCTCTCTCCCCCTGGGGGTTGAAGCCAGAGGGGAAGATAGAGGAAGGAAACGCTGTCTGTGTCTGAATGAAGCTAAAATTGGAAGCAGAGTGGCACTGCAGCGGAACCGGCAAATCATCCCGACTCCCAGCACACGCGTGTGTATGTGTATGTGTGTGTGTGTGTGTGTGTGTGTGTGTGGGATGACAAGGAAGGGAGCGCCAAAACTTTTCCATTTGGGGGGCCACAGCAGCACAAACAAAACTTCAAACACAATCCCACCCAAGACAATCCCACACACACACACACACACACACACACACAGGGACCAACATGTTGCTCTGTGAATTCTTCAGCAGCCGCAATAAAGACAATAATTTCACATCCGACTGCGTCCAGTCACGGCAAACAACTTCTCCAAAGACGCCTGAACGCACCACAACTGCTCTTTCACACTTTAGCAATAAAAATCAATTTCAAACACAGAAGAAAAAAAGGCAAAAATCTAGAATTTAACCGCAACAAGGTACAAAAAGCCTCACAGCTTCAGCTTCTGAATCTTTTCTAATGTCGTTGATTCTTTTCTAAATCCAACAGGAGATTTTTGCAACACAATTAGCAACAAGAAATACACAAATTGTTACCATAAACGCATTTTAAATAATATTGAAATCCTGCAAAGCCATAAAAAAAGCAAATCCCTATTTGATTTTGGCCTCAAACATTTCTTTTAAAGCCTCAGCCCCTCGGCCTGAGTCTCTGGGCCGTCTGATTCCTGCGACAGGTTTTCACGTTTCAGCACTTATGGAAATGTTTCCCAATATTTCAGCTTCTCTTCTCTTTGCATAACAGCTGCCACATCGAAAACTCAGAATGAAACTAAGAACCAAGAAAGCTGCTGGGCTCAAATCTCACACACGCTCAGCTGCAAAACACACACACACACACACACACACACACACACACACACAGGCTCAAACACAAAACACACAGAGACAGAACAAGGTTTCCTGTTCAAACACAGAAAAGAAAAAGAAGAAGAAGAAGAAAAATCCACTGAGACGCAAACAAACTTGACAAAAACATGAAAACTCCTTAAACCTCAGAAAAAAACTCTTCAATCCCTCAGAAAGTCGGGGGAAAAAATCCCAAAAGCACAAAAAACATTGAGCCGCAAAAACAGGATTAAAGGAGAAAAACTGCTAATGTTTCAGAATTAAAACAGAAAAATCTGAAGGGAGAGAATTTCAAGAAATCAAAGAATCCAGAAAAATCCAAACAAAAGTTAAATTTTTAGAAACATTTCAGCAAATTTAAGCCAAATGTCAAGAGTCAAAGGAGTCCAGAAGAACAAGGAGCAAAGAGTCTTTACAAAGTGAA
>NW_027467373.1:5000-24112 GCF_046128005.1 Genypterus blacodes | reverse complement strand
GTGTGCCCGAGAGGTGGGGGGGAGACGCCGCCCACGCGACGCCAGCATGACTCAGCACTGTGATGATGTCACTAAGAGAGTGTGTGTGTGTGTGTGTGTCACAGAGCAAATGGACGAGGGCCTGGCAGGAAGACAGCGTCAGTATGAGGGATGGATCCATAACCTGAGCAAGGAGCTGAGTTACTACAAGGCAACCAATCAGGAGCTGAGCCACAAACTCAGAGAGCTCATTGGTCCATTCAGCCAAAACAAAGGTACACACACACACACACACTGCTGCTAAAGGCCCTCCTCACCCTCTTCATCCTCCCCCTGTCCTCCTCCTCCCCCTCCTCCTCCTCACCCTGTCCCCCTCCTCCTCCTCACCCTGTCCTCCTCCCCCTGTCCTCCTCCTCCTCCTCCCCCTGTCCTCCTCCTCCCCCTCCTCCTCCTCACCCTGTCCTCCTCCCCCTGTCCTCCTCCTCCTCCTCCCCCTGTCCTCTTCCTCCCCCTGTCCTCCTCACCCTCCTCCTCCTCCTCCCCCTCCTCCTCCTCCCCCTCCTCCTCCTCCCCCTGTCCTCCTCCTCCCCTGTCCTCTTCCTCCCCCTGTCCTCCTCCTCCCCCTCCTCCTCCTCCTCCCCTGTCCTCTTCCTCACCCTCCTCCTCCTCCTCCCCCTGTCCTCCTCCTCCCCTGTCCTCTTCCTCACCCTGTCCTCCTCCTCCCCCTGTCCTCCTCCTCCCCCCTCCTCCTCCTCCCCTGTCCTCTTCCTCACCCTGTCCTCTTCCTCACCCTGTCCTCCTCCTCCCCCTGGTCTCCTCCTCCCCTGTCCTCCTCCTCCCCTGTCCTCTTCCTCACCCTGTCCTCCTCCTTGTCTTCCAGCGGTGGTCTCTGATGTCAGACCCTCGTCTGTCTGCAGTCCTGATGCTCCTGCAGGAGGCCGAGTGTCGGTGCAGCCTAAATGTCTGCGTTCCCGTGAGGAGATGCGTGAGCTGGTGAACACGCCTCTGCCGTCCACGTGGCGGCGCTCTTCTCTCCCCACTGAGGAACCCGCCGCCATGGAGGAGCTGTGGCTCCACGCCGCCGCCGCCGCCGCCGAGGTCCCGGTTCACCGTGTGGTCCAGGCGGGAGGGGGGCCCTGGAGCGGCCCCCCGTCGCTGCCCTCCGTTAAATCCCGGCGGGATTCCCGGCGCTCCAGCCTGAACGTGGGAGCGCAGAGTTCAAACAACGCCATGATCGACGTGAGGAGGAATCCTGTTTAACTAGAAGAAGAAGAGTTCTCATCTGTGGTTTGTGTTTTTATACTTGTATGTAAAGTTTTTAAATAAATACGACCGACTGGTTTATATGAAGAACTTTAATCATTAAGTTAAGATAAGAGATAAGAAAAGAGATCAAGAGAGAAGGTTGAGGTGCAGAGAGTCGTCCTCCACAGGAAGTCCTGATGGCAACAAGACATGGAAGAGTTACACACAGCACAAACACACAGCACACACACACACAGCACAAACACACAGCACAAACACACACAGCACACACACACAGCACACACACACACAACACAAACACACACAGCACAAACACACACAGCACAAACACACACAGCACAAACACACAGCACAAACACACAGCACAAACACACACAGCACAAACACACAGCACACACACACAGCACAAACGCACAAACACACACACAGCACAAACACACAGCACAAACACACAGCACAAACACACAGCACAAACACACACAGCACAAACACACAGCACACACACACAGCACAAACGCACAAACACACACACAGCACAAACACACAGCACAAACACACACAGCACAAAACACACACACAGCACAAACACACACAGCACAAACACACAGCACAAACACACACACAGCACAAACACACACAGCACAAACACACAGCACACACACACAGCACAAACACACACAGCACAAACACACAGCACACACACACAGCACAAACACACACAGCACAAACACACACAGCACAAACACACAGCACAAACACACACAGCACAAACACACAGCACACACACACAGCACAAACACACACCACACAAACACAGAGCACAAACACACAGCACAAACACAAACAGCACAAACACACACAGCACAAACACACACAGCACAAACACACAGCACAAACACACACAGCACAAACACACACAGCACAAACACACAGCACAAACACACACAGCACAAACACACACGGCACAAACACACACGGCACAAACACACACGGCACAAACACACACGGCACAAACACACACGGCACAAACACACACGGCACAAACACACAGCACAAACACACACAGCACAAACACACACAGCACAAACACACACAACAAAACAAATCTTTGCATTAAACAATGTGAGTGAGTTTAGTGATGAAGATGAGACAGAGAAATGAGCCTCATCGTGTTCTACTGAGAGCATTCAGACAAAGAGCAACTAGCGTTACCATAGTAACTACAGGCTGTGGGCCCAACATGTCCTCTCCATCTCCTCCTCTGCTGCACAGCTCCCTTTGCTCCTCCTCTTCACTTGTGGACCCTCACTTGTGCCACTGTTCTGTAACTTCTTCTCTCAATTCAGCACAAATCCAAATAAAATAATAAATATAAGCTATATGTATAACACTTCTGCTTGTTCGGCCTTGGCAGAGGAATGAGCTCTAATAGGTGCTGCTCCTTCGTGTTTGTTCTCTGATTCCCATCCTTACTTTTAAAGATAACACAAACTCGATCTCTTCTCCCCCTCCTGACTCGTGCCTCCTTCCTCCTGTGTTTCCTGGCTGAGGTGTTCTATTGCCACATATCAGCAATTAAACCTACAGAAACACGTCACAGAAACAACAGAAACAATCACAATGTTTCAATTCAATGTGTTTGTCACAATAAAGGAAACCAAGCTGTCTGTAGTAGACAGTACTGTCCCAAATCTATATTAATTCCAAATAATCCATTATTACCCGCAGTCGCATGGCAACGCTTTAGAAACGAGCAGAGCGAGGCCACGAACACACAAGCTTCAACCTGCTGCAGCTCTTCAACCGATAAAGAAACCACCACTGTTTCCCACGCAATGACATCACACAAACAAACTTCTATAAAACAGCTATAAACGTGTTTGAACCTGATATTTCACAACAGCAACGCAGTAAGCAACCTAGCCAAGCAGGCTACATAGCGTTTAGCTTCACTCAACCACAGAGCAGCCGGGCCAGAGGTCTGCCCGGTAGAGCATTTTAACTTTCACATGGCGTTATAACATCTCAGACATAAAACTCCACCAAAATATGGACTACATTTTCAAGCTCCTGATGTTGTGTAGAGAGCCAGAGCAGGATGGAAGCTCTACCACCTGATGGAGGCGGCAATGTAACCCTTTAATGACCGATATGACATCAGGACCACCAGAGACCAGAGGCAGGTTCAGATGGGGGGGGCGGTCAGTCCGGCTCTGCAGCAGGTGAACGAGCACAGACGGTGAAAATAAAGCTATAAGGCTTAATAAGGCTTAGAGCTTTGTTTGGGTGAATGTACGCTCTGTACCACTCTGTAGTCTAACACGCTTTGACAGAGGGTCCCATGGGCCTGCATCGCTCATTTGGTAGAGAATTAAACCGGAGCACCGAGAACACAAATGCATCGTTTCTTGTTCTATGAATCCTGTGGAAAGTTTTGATATAAAAGTAGAAACTTTTTATGTTTGTTAAATTAAAAACGGGTGAATTTGTACCTGTATTTTAATTTATCAACACACTGAATGTCTTGGTGAAGGTGCAGAGAACAGCTGTGAGCTTTGCTGTGTTAATAAAGAGTTATAAGAATAATTAACAGCCAAGAATACAGGCAGGAATTCTCCTTCAACAGCAGAAGCTCCGCCCTTATCGGGGCAGTGATGTCATAGGGACGCATTGATTGGCTCAAACATGAAATCATAACAAACCACAGAGACAGAAAATCTCTAAAGCAACATTCATATGTACACTGTACATATGATCAGTCAACCAGTTTGTGCTGTGACTGAACTTCTGAATCCACAGAGCGCCGTGCTCTGACTGAAAAGTACTGAGCTTTGTGTTTTCTTGCTTCCTGATGGAGCAATGAGACGTCTAACACTGATCAGACACCAGCTACTGTTACAGTTCATAAGGTTTCTGTGGCAGGCATGCAGACAGGCATGCAGACGGACAGGCATGCGGACAGACAGACAGGTAGGCATGCAGACAGGCAGGCAGGCATGCAGACAGACACTTTTCAGTGGAAGAACCACCCAACTGAAGGACGGCGTTAACGGTCCGGCTCCATCAATAACATCGTCTCTATTGTTGTTCTTAGTTTTCTCAGGATTATGAGCTGTGGTGTTTGTTTGAATGTTTTGAGAGCAGATATCATTTATTTAAATGTTTGAATGTTTCTATAAATGTGCATTAAAATCAACAAATTTGCTTCATTTGAAAGAAAACTCAATAGAGTTTAGAGAAACTGCATTAACAATCAGTCAGATGTTCAGAAGTAACACAGCAGCACATTCCTACGTCTCTGCAGGGTTTGGCCTCATTATTATCTTCCTTATTCATCCTGACCTCAAACTGTGCATAGCAAGAACATAAAAGAACATAAAAGTTTATTGTTGGATTGCACTTACATGTGATTTAATAAATGTGAACTCCAGAAACTAATCATAAGGTAACAAAACAATATCAAAAGACAAAATACAACAGGGGATGCAACAGGCAGCGTGCAAAGGAAGAGGAGAGGAGAGGACTGGACATGCAGCAAACACAGAGAAATACATGAAGAAGAAGAAGAAGGGGCTTCACTTCACTGCACAAATACCTTCAATAGTCTCTGTAGACACAAATCTAAACTGATATTAACACAAAGGGGAATAGAAAATGATTAAGAATGTCAATAATAAAAGTCAGATCTTTGTTTGTACAGATCAGAGTGTTAAAGTTACACAATAATAACTAAAGCTGTATATATACACATGCTGGTGTCAGTCAGACCCTAACTGTACTTCACAACAATGCCAACATCATGATTCAGGGTCAAATCTGGTGCTAAGCCGCTGAGACCAAAGGTCAAAGGTCACATCATCTCCTGATGCTGCTGATTCAGTCCTGAGGGATCTTCTAACTTTGCTCCACAGAGAAGTGAGACTCAGCGCTGAAACAAGAACAAATCCACAGTGTGTGAGTAAAAACGCTCCATGGCTCATCAGAGCCCATACCCCCGCCAAGGCCGAGCAAATACGCTTTGTTCCTACGCTTACTCTGATGACGTCACGATTCTGTGATTGCTCCGTGTTCGACTACGCAACAAACCTCACCCGGATTGGAATCGGGTCAGTTTGGGATTTGAACCCACAACCTTCTGTCTGTGAGTGTGGAGAGCAGGGATGACTGTTACTGTCACTCAGACTGAGGCTCTACTTTGGAGGAGATGCAGAGACATATGGAGTCACGCCCGCCCCCCCCTCCCTAATGTAAACACATCAACTCAATCCATTCCGGTACCCACCCCTGGATTTGGATCAGAACCAGGTTCTTCCCTTCCACATCCATACCTCTAATGAGAACTCAAAGAAGGAGAAGGCCCCTCCCACTCAGAATGCTGATGACAGAATTCTGTAAAGAAGAAGAGATGATCACATGACTCTTCTTCTTCTCTGCTGGTTTGTCTCTTGATCAAAGACGCTGAAGTGGATTCAGGATCGACTTCTGACTGAAGCCAGACAGAAACTCTGTGATCGTCTCGTTTCCTCTCAGTTTATATCTCAGTTATGATATGATTCAGTTTATGTTCATGGAGAGAGAGAGTGAGGTCATCGTCGGCCTGTGTGTGTGTGTGTGTGTGTGTGTGTGTCTTACATGTCCTGGTGCTTGTTCATCATGTGATTGTTGTACTCCAGCACAGGAGGAAAGCTCTCCTCTTCCTCAGGAACCTGCCAAAGGTCACAGAAGGTCATCACTAACTCCTCCACCTCCCCCCCCTCCTGCCCTCTAGTGGCCTAAAGGCAGAGCAGCACCCTCACCTCCCAGTAGGCCTCGTCATCAAAGCAGTTGTCATCAGCGGGGTCGGCCCAGATAGGAAGCTTCAGGACGAGGCCTGGAGACGTCACACACTCCTGTTAGTCTGCACTCCACCAGGAAGCAATCACTGATCAGTCACTCAACACTCACCCACGAGAGCTCCTCCCACCAGGCCGAACACGATGGCCACGCACGTGCCGGCCGCCTGGAAGCCGCCCTGCGTTCCCACCGTCCTGTTGACAAAGGCGCCCTCGAAGTCAAACGTGTTGATCAACCTGAGGTGGAGAAGAGGAAGAAGAAGAAGAAGAACACGTTGTTAATGATCTGCCTCAGGCACTTTGCACTTCCTGTTTGATCACCTCATTAAAATACAACCCAGACATTGTGCCAAAGCTTCATCAGTGCCAAACATGGAGACATTGATTCAGACAGGAAGTAAAAGGAGAAACTTAATGTCTTCTGATGGAAAATCAGAAGAGTCATCATCTTCATCTCCTCTGGGGGTTTGGGGCCATTTTCACCCAACTTATAGAGGCGCTCTATATGGAGGTGCTGGTATGGAGACATTATCAGTGTGTGTGTGTGTGTGTGTGTGTGTACACTCACCCTTCTGCTCCATACACAGATTCGGTGGCGGCTGCAGCCACGATGGCTCCTATGAAGCCTCCCAGCATGCCCGGCACAGCGTGGAGGTTGTGGATGCCGCATGTGTCCTGGAGCTTCAGGTACTTCTCCAGGAAGGGCTGTGAGGGCAACCACAGGTCATCTATCTATCTATCTATCTATCTATCTATCTATCTATCAATCGATCTATCGATCAGAGAGTTGTATTTATTACTTTCAGATTGAGCGTGTCTGTGTGTGTGCGTGTGTGTGTGTGTTTGGCCGCACCCTCATCTGTCAGCATGACATTAACGTAACAAACCTCATAGTTGTGAAATGAGTTCATCAGTGTTTCAGGCTGATTCTCACCGAGACAAAGATGTAGCCGAAGGTGGAGATGATCCCGCAGCAGAAGCCCACGATTAGAGAACCGTAAGGCTGGATCATGAACTCGGCCGCTGTTCCCATGGCGACCCCTCCGGCCAGAGTGGCGTTCTGGATGTGAACCTGCGGGGGGGGGGGGGGGAGAGAGAGGAGGACACGTTGAGACGAGCTGCTGCGAGCGGCGGGGCTGAGGTGCAGCGGCGTCAGAGCGTCACCATGTCCAGTTTGCCTCCTTTGTGCGACATGCTGGAGAGCGCCACGGTGGTGAGCACGGACGAGGCCAGGGCCAGGTACGTGTTGATGGCCGCCCTGTGCTGCCCGTCACCGTGATCCGTGATGGCCGAGTTGAAACTGGGCCAGAACATCCAGAGAAACAGAGTTCCTGTGAGGAGAGACAGGTTAGAGTCTGAGCGAGGAGGTCCAGAGCTTTGATGGGTTTAACCTTTGACCCCTGTGCTGGACTCCTTCAGTCTGAACGATGTGGTTTGTACTCACCGATCATGGCGAACACGTCAGAGTGGTAAACTGAGGAGTTGAGGCGTTTGCTCTGGTACAGAGTTGGCCTGTAGAGCACCCAGGAGATGGCCAGACCATAATATCCTCCAAAGGCGTGGATCACCATGGAGCCGCCAGCGTCTCTGCACTGCAGAGAACACACAGATTCCATTTTCTCAAACCGCAAACTTGTATTGAGTGGTGTGTGTGAGGGCGGCGGCTGAGCCTCACGTGCAGCAGGGTGAGGATGATGAACTCCTCCACAGCAAACAGCGTGACGCCAAACAGGGTGACCACCAGCAGCTGCACCGGGCTCACTTTACCCAGCAGGGCGCCAAAGGCGATCAGACTCCCCGCACAGCAGAAGTCTGCATTGATCAGGCTGAGCAGAGGAGGACAAACACTCTGAGACACGAGACACGAGACACGAGACACGAAACACGAGACACAAGACACGAGACTCTCTTCACACAAACTGGACCGACTGGAATTCAGATTTTGTCCTCCGGCCTGTTTGCTTTCAAAGGAGCGTCGTTTGGCTCCGGGCAACAAGAGTGTTTGACAGCTTCAGGTACAGAACCCCTCCCCCTCCCCCTCCCCCTCCCTGACCCAGACCCCCCTCCCCCTCCCCCACCCAGACCCCCGCTCTACAAACTGGCCCTGGAGGACGTCACTCACCTCACCTAGAGACTGAGACTCCCTCTCCATGCACACACTCACCTCTCCACACCGATGTAGATCTTCCCGGTGCTGGGGTCCAGATGATGGAACCATCCCTGCATGAGCAGCGCCCACTGCAGGCCGAAGGACGCGATCAGGAAGTTGAAGCCCACTGCGCCAAAACTGTAACGCTGGAGGAAGGTCATGAGGAACCCGAACCCCACAAAGATCATGACGTGAACGTCCTGGAAGCCTGAGGGACACAAACCCAGAGTGTCAGACGCTCTGCATAGAGGGACCCGGGGCAGTCATACAGACAGAGCAGCTTGGATCATAAAGACTGGACTCTGCTGCAGCACCACACAGCAGCAGGAGGGGAAACGTTCTCAGCAAACTCAATTTCAACTTTATCTGGAAACAAATTTGCCTTAAAACTTCATTATTCTTAGTGTCTTCCATTTCTGTGGAGCTCTGTAAACATAGAGCGTCGACTCTGCAGCTAGGACACCAGAGCTTCACTCTCTGGCAACAACAAGCAAAGAATTTGAGATAAGACACAAAGATGTAGAGTGTGTGTGGAGTGTGTAAGTGTAAGCAGTCTGCTGTGTGTAGTTGAGCTCAGTCTGCAGCTCCTCTCCTCTCCTCTCCTCTCCTCTCCTCTCCTCTCCTCTCCCTCCCCTCTCCTCTCCTCTCCTCTCCCTCCCCTCTCCTCTCCTCTCCTCTGCTCTCCTCTCCCCTCTCTCACTCTCTCCCCCTCTCTCTCTCCCTCTCCCTCTCCCTCTTCCTCCCCTCTCCCTCTCCCTCTCTCTCTCTCTCTCTCTCTCTCTCTCTCCCCTCTCTCTCCCCTCCTCTCCTCTCCTCTCCTCTCCCCTCCCCTCCTCTCTCTCTCTCTCACTCTCTCCCCTTCTCTCTCTCCCTCTCCCTCTCCCCCTCTCTCTCTCCCTCTCCCTCTCCCTCTTCCTCCCCTCTACCTCTCCCTCTCTCTCTCTCTCTCTCTCTCCTCTCCTCTCCTCTCCCTCCCCTCTCCTCTCCCTCCCCTCTCCTCTCCTCTCCCTCCCCTCTCTTCTCCCCTTTTCTCCCTCCCTCTCCCTCTTCCTCCTCTCTCTCTCTCTCTCTCTCTCTCCCTCTCCCTCTCTCTCTCTCTCTCTCTCCTCTCCTCTCCTCTACCTCTCTCTCTCTCTCTCTCTCTCTCCCTCTTCCTCCCCTCTCTCTCTCTCTCTCCTCTCCTCTCCCTCTCCTCTCTCTCTCTCTCTCTCTCTCTCTCTCTCTCTCTCTCCTCTCCTCTCGTACTCACTGGGGTATCTGAAGTAGAAGTCGTTCTCGATGTCACTGCTGATGTTGTTTGCGTGTCGGTGTTCGATCCAGTGTGCGTCGGCCTCCTCGTTGTATCTGATGAACACTCCAAACAGGACGATCATGGCGATCTGCCAGACGAAGCAGACGGCGGGCAGGCCGACCCGGATGTTGGTGTTCTTCTGAGGGCCCAGGTAACTGCAGAGGCTCCCCATGGTGACGCTCTGGACGATGCTCTGCTCTGTGAGATGCTGCGGCGCTCAGTAAGCATCTCTATATATGCACCTGCTCACAGGGGGGCGTGGCCCTCACAGAGGATACGCCCCTCTGTGAGCAGGTAAGGCGTGGACGCTAGCATGAAGCTGCAGGCATGCAGGAGCAGCCATGAGGCTAAAGCATATATCATCAATATCATGTTTACTTTGCTAAACTGACAGTTAGCATGCTAGTGGGCTAATGGCTAACAGAGAGTTTACAAAGATACGATCAGACAACAACAACAACAACATGTGATCTCCATGTATGAGCAAACCTACAGACCCCAGCGTGAACACGGTGACACTGAGGAGCAGCGCCACAGCAGATCGCCTTGCTCAAGGGCAGTGGCAGTTTAATGCCATTCACCTGACAGAGCAGCATGGCTTTGATCAGTGGCACTTAAGCAGTGTTGGGGCGACTTTCAGGTGAGGTCAGAGGTCGTGCTTTCAGCCTCCTGCCTCATGTCATCATCACGTGTGTGTGATCACGTGTGTGTGTGTTCTCTGGGTTCCAATCTGCATTACTATCTAATTGGAGATTCCAGTTTAAGGATTCATCATATGGACTTTATCTCTGACATCAGAACATTCCAGATGTTATCAGCTTCCTGTCGTTAAGGCATTCTTCCATGGTTACATAACACTCACTCCGCTGATACACACTTCATAAATAAAGAGTTTTGTTCTGACTGTAAAGTTTTGTCTTAAAGCTAAAATGTAGAGGAGACCGTATGAGGCTCCGCCCACTATTGAATGATTGATTGATTGATTGATTGATGATGTTTTTCCATCGTCACAATAAAATCAGCAGTTTGAATGAAACTCTTTCCTTCTCAGGTTTGCAGCTGCAGCCAAGCTACTGTCTTCATAAAGCTACACTACAAGCTACTGAGAGAAAGTAGCTAACTACACTGAAACTACTTTAAGTTCAACATGAAACGTGTGTGTTGTTTACCTGCCAAAACAAATAAGCAGAAGAAAACCGAACAAACAACAGAGAGGACACACACACACACACACACACACACACATTTGTTTTCACATCACAGAAGACACCTGTGTGTGTTCTGTGTGTCTTCTATTTTTATTACCGTGGTAACATGTTGCCATTCCGGCCCGGTGCATGTGTGCATGGAGTGTGTTAGCATGTGACTGTGTGTCTCTGATGGTATCTGTGAGGACACATTCCTGTCCTGCAGCACATTTCTGTCCCTCTGACACAGAGACAGACACAGTTCAGTTCAGTGCAGCTATTCAAACTGGTTTCTCTCATTTCCATGCTTTGTTTGACCTCAAACATCGCCTGAAGCCCCCATGAGGTTTCACTGGGGGGGGGGGCTCTGCTGCTTACATATTCATCTGTATGTAGGGGGCAGAGAGACTGAGGGAGGGAGGGGGAGAGAGAGAGAGAGAGAGAGAGAGAGAGAGAGAGAGAGAGAGAGAGAGAGAGAGAGAGAGAGAGAGAGACAGACAGACAGACAGACAGACAGACAGACAGACAGACAGACAGACAGACAGACATAGAGAGCATAAGAAACGCAGCTCATGTCAATCAAACAGAAGCAGTTGCATTGTTCTCCCTCTTCTCCCTCTCGTCTGTGCTCAGCTGTCACTCACATCTAAGCTGTTCTTCTTCTGTCATGTCATGTCGTGCCCATGCCAGCTCAGGCAGCTATGGAGCCTGTGGGCCTCCTGTGATCATTAGCTGGATCATAGGTGAGTGTGTGTCAGCAGAGATTAGTGCTGCTTAATGCGTCTTGGCTCGTAAAGCATAACCTGCTCACTGAGTCACGACAGGAATCTGATGGAAGTAAGCAGATACATCAGAGAGCGGCGATGCCTGAGCGATACGAGCGTCAGGTAGATAAGCCTGCAGAGACACGCGGGGGCCCGTGTCCCGTGATGCAGCGTCTCACATGGTCCATCACGGGTGGTGAACACATGCCACACGGACACGCGTGACTCTCACTCTTATCTCACTCCTGTGAACACGCTGCTCACTCTCTCCACAGACTCCAGGCGTCGTGCTTTAAGACATTTTTGGGGGGAAATGATGCCTGTAAAGAATCAGAAATGATTATGGCGTCTCATAATTCTGTTTCTATAGCAACAGTGTCATTGACTGAACAAACAATCAGTTTGCTCTTATCTGGATTTTTATCTGTGTAGTTTAGAGAGACGTACACTTTGATACCTGACTGAAGTCTTCTCATCAGAGACGGTTTACATCTCAAGAGGTCCAGTCTGTCTCACTGTTGGGCTAGTGCTAGACCTCAGATCCACAGGGTCCTGGACTGGGTCCCGTACTCCTGCTTCATAGTTCAGGCTCAGATTGTAGTCTTCTGACCCTCAGCTGTCTCGTCCTCTCTCTAGAGAGCTGTTGCTCCTCTCAGGCTCGTTTTCTTACACCTCATTCCCGGCTTGTCTGTCTGCTCGAGGCTTTGAGATGTAAGACAACAGACTCACGTGAACTAAACTGCTACAGGGACATTAGGTTAAAGGTTAAAGGTCTTATTACTTTAAACTGAATCCTCCCTGCTCAAACGTCTGAGTCCATCAAAGCAGTGGAGGTGATGAAGAAGCTGAGAGCAGAGTGAAGTCCTCCTCATCTGTAGTAAACTCTTCTGTCAGCCAGACTGAAGCTCAGCCAGCAGATCAGAGTCACAGCAGAATGAAAGTAATGACTGACACCCTGAGAGCAGTGACATCCAGGTGACACGTGACTGACAGAACAAGTCTGACTGCTGAGCAGGGTCACCACGGTTACAGGGCTGTTGAGCAATGAGATGCTCCACATGAAACACTTCCATACCATGATGTGGCGCGGCGCTGAGGGAAAGCTGCCCCGCCCTCCTCCTGATGACTGATGTGGTTTGAAATCCAAACCTGTACTCAAATATGTATTCAACCCTCCAGCTGCTCTTTGTTTCCTCCTTCCTCATGTGGGTCACATGTGAGAACAGATCATTATGAGCTCTTGATGTTCTGCCACCAATATGGAAAATGAAATCAATCTCAAGGCAATAAACGAAAAAACTGAGCTGTCAGTCATTAAGAGTCGATGTCTGCAGGCCACGTTTCCTGTCTGTCTGCATTCCAGCAACCACACTAACTAATGTACTCACTTACTGACGGGCCTGACCTGTGAGTCACTCTCAGCCGCTCCACCACACACACACACACACACACACACACACACACACACACACACACTACAACATCACACTGTAGTTACCTTTTCACTCTTTCATGTGACTTCATGTCTCCATGTGACAGAAACACACGATCTGAAACAAACTGACTGAGGGAGGAGAAGTGAGGACAGCTGTTTACAATTAAGGCTGATCACATGAACACACACACACTAAGGTTCACATGAACACACACACACTAAGGTTCACATGAACACACACATGTTCACTAACAGATCCAGCTGTCAGCTCAGGTTCTTGTGTGATTATGAATCAAAAGTGTAAAAAAAAAACTCTATTTGTTGCAGAATTCAGGAAATGAATCCAGCAAAGTGATTTAGATTACAAACATCACAGAGATCAAATTAATATAAATATAAACACTCCAGAACGGATTTACAGTGTTGGCACGGGACAGGAGACAGGAGACAGGAGACAGGAGACATGAGACATGAGACATGAGGCACGAGACACGAGACAGGAGACATGAGACAGGAGACACGAGACAGGAGACAGGAGACAGGAGACAGGAGACAGGAGACATGAGACAGGAGACAGGAGACAGGAGACACGGGACAGGAGACAGGAGACAGGAGACAGGAGACACGAGACAGGAGACAGGAGACAGGAGACATGAGACAGGAGACAGGAGACAGGAGACACGGGACAGGAGACACGAGACAGGAGACATGAAACAGGAGACAGGAGACAGGAGACATGAGACATGAGACATGAGACACGAGACAGGAGACAGGAGACAGGAGACAGGAGACATGAGACACGAGACACGAGACACGAGACACGAGACACGAGACATGAAGCAGGAGACATGAGACATGAGACATGAGACATGAGACATGAAGCAGGAGACAGGAGACAGGAGACAGGAGACATGAGACAGGAGACAGGAGACAGGAGACAGGAGACATGAGACAGGAGACAGGAGACAGGAGACAGGAGACATGAGACACGAGACACGAGACAGGAGACAGGAGACACGAGACACGAGACACGAGACACGAGACACGAGACAGGAGACAGGAGACACGAGACAGGAGACAGGAGACAGGAGACAGGAGACACGAGACACGAGACAGGAGACACGAGACACGAGACAGGAGACACGAGACACGAGACACGAGACACGAGACAGGAGACATGAGGCACGAGACAGGAGACAGGAGACAGGAGACAGGAGACATGAGACATGAGACACGAGACACGAGACAGGAGACAGGAGACAGGAGACAGGAGACACGAGACACGAGACACGAGACAGGAGACACGAGACAGGAGACACGAGACACGAGACACGAGACACGAGACACGAGACACGAGACAGGAGACATGAGGCACGAGACAGGAGACAGGAGACAGGAGACATGAGACATGAGACATGAGACATGAGACATGAGACAGGAGACATGAGACACGAGACACGAGACAGGAGACATGAGACAGGAGACAGGAGACATGAGACATGAGACAGGAGACAGGAGACAGGAGACAGGAGACAGGAGACAGGAGACATGAGACATGAGACAGGAGACATGAGACATGAGACACGAGACAGGAGACAGGAGACAGGAGACATGAGACACGAGACACGAGACACGAGACACGAGACATGAAGCAGGAGACAGGAGACATGAGACATGAGACATGAGACATGAGACAGGAGACATGAGACAGGAGACAGGAAACAGGAGACACGAGACACGAGACACGAGACACGAGACAGGAGACAGGAAACAGGAGACATGAGACAGGAGACAGGAGACAGGAGACAGGAGACATGAGACAGGAGACAGGAGACAGGAGACACGGGACAGGAGACACGAGACAGGAGACATGAAACAGGAGACAGGAGACAGGAGACATGAGACATGAGACATGAGACATGAGACACGAGACAGGAGACAGGAGACAGGAGACAGGAGACAGGAGACATGAGACAGGAGACAGGAGACAGGAGACATGAGACACGAGACACGAGACACGAGACACGAGACACGAGACATGAAGCAGGAGACATGAGACATGAGACATGAGACATGAGACATGAAGCAGGAGACAGGAGACAGGAGACAGGAGACAGGAGACAGGAGACAGGAGACAGGAGACATGAGACAGGAGACAGGAGACATGAGACACGAGACACGAGACAGGAGACAGGAGACACGAGACACGAGACACGAGACACGAGACACGAGACAGGAGACAGGAGACAGGAGACATGAGACATGAGACATGAGACAGGAGACAGGAGACATGAGACACGAGACACGAGACACGAGACAGGAGACACGAGACACGAGACACGAGACATGAGACAGGAGACATGAGGCACGAGACAGGAGACAGGAGACAGGAGACAGGAGACAGGAGACAGGAGACACGAGACAGGAGACAGGAGACAGGAGACATGAGACATGAGACAGGAGACATGAGACATGAGACACGAGACAGGAGACAGGAGACATGAGACACGAGACAGGAGACACAAGACACGAGACATGAGACAGGAGACAGGAGACATGAGGCACGAGACAGGAGACAGGAGACAGGAGACAGGAGACATGAGACATGAGACATGAGACATGAGACAGGAGACATGAGACACGAGACACGAGACAGGAGACAGGAGACAGGAGACATGAGACACGAGACAGGAGACAGGAGACATGAGACAGGAGACACGAGACAGGAGACAGGAGACACGAGACACGAGACAGGAGACAGGAGACATGAGACATGAGACAGGAGACATGAGACATGAGACACGAGACAGGAGACAGGAGACAGGAGACATGAGACAGGAGACAGGAGACATGAGACACGAGACACGAGACAGGAGACAGGAGACACGAGACACGAGACACGAGACACGAGACACGAGACAGGAGACAGGAGACAGGAGACATGAGACATGAGACATGAGACAGGAGACAGGAGACATGAGACACGAGACACGAGACACGAGACAGGAGACACGAGACACGAGACACGAGACATGAGACAGGAGACATGAGGCACGAGACAGGAGACAGGAGACAGGAGACAGGAGACAGGAGACAGGAGACACGAGACAGGAGACAGGAGACAGGAGACATGAGACATGAGACAGGAGACATGAGACATGAGACACGAGACAGGAGACAGGAGACATGAGACACGAGACAGGAGACACAAGACACGAGACATGAGACAGGAGACAGGAGACATGAGGCACGAGACAGGAGACAGGAGACAGGAGACAGGAGACATGAGACATGAGACATGAGACATGAGACAGGAGACATGAGACACGAGACACGAGACAGGAGACAGGAGACAGGAGACATGAGACACGAGACAGGAGACAGGAGACATGAGACAGGAGACACGAGACAGGAGACAGGAGACACGAGACACGAGACAGGAGACAGGAGACATGAGACATGAGACAGGAGACATGAGACATGAGACACGAGACAGGAGACAGGAGACATGAGACACGAGACACGAGACACGAGACACGAGACACGAGACATGAAGCAGGAGACAGGAGACATGAGACATGAGACATGAGACATGAGACAGGAGACAGGAGACAGGAGACATGAGACAGGAAACAGGAGACACGAGACACGAGACACGAGACAGGAGACAGGAGACATGAGACATGAGACATGAGACATGAGACAGGAGACAGGAGACACGAGACAGGAGACAGGAGACAGGAGACAGGAGACATGAGACATGAGACAGGAGACATGAGACATGAGACACGAGACAGGAGACAGGAGACATGAGACACGAGACACGAGACACGAGACACGAGACATGAAGCAGGAGACAGGAGACATGAGACATGAGACATGAGACATGAGACAGGAGACAGGAGACAGGAGACAGGAGACATGAGACAGGAGACAGGAAACAGGAGACACGAGACACGAGACACGAGACACGAGACAGGAGACAGGAAACAGGAGACATGAGACAGGAGACAGGAAACAGGAGACACGAGACACGAGACACGAGACAGGAGACAGGAAACAGGAGACAGGAGACAGGAGACAGGAGACATGAGACATGAGACATGAGACAGGAGACAGGAGACATGAGACACGAGACACGAGACACGAGACAGGAGACACGAGACACGAGACACGAGACACGAGACAGGAGACATGAGGCACGAGACAGGAGACAGGAGACAGGAGACAGGAGACAGGAGACAGGAGACACGAGACAGGAGACACGAGACACTGGACACACCGGTGCCACTCAACAATGTCACCAGTCATCTTTCAACCAAGGCGTCTTCGTCTTGGCACGACGCTTCAATTTCAAACTGTGGGAATAGACGGCAGCGTTTAATCCCACCTGGCAGACGCACCAGCTGGCCCGGTTGGGGGCGTGGCCCGTTTAGGGGCGTGGCCACAGCAGCGCACTGAACTGCACATTGGCAAGCGTGAGGCCACAGTGTGTGAATCGGGCGACGTTGTGATAAGTCTGACTCTTGTTCAGAGTGCCCACACACACACACACACACACACACACTCCCACAGACTCAAATCCCCACAATGCATCTGTAGGATCCTGTTTGTTTCTTTCTTTGTATGCAGTAATAAAGTTCTGTTCTGTTGCACCGATCGCACTTAAGAATGTGAAAGTTTCTATAGATATTAAATAGATTCAACAGAAACAGATTGTTCCTTCTAAATTATCCTCATAAAAATAAGACATCACCTTTTAAAGAGTATTTTATTCTTAGTAATCATGAAAAAGTCAAACTAAAGAGTGATTTGGTTCTCTTGACATTTTTGCAGCCCAAACAGGATGAGAGTTGTCAGCAGGGTCACACAGTGAAACGCTGCCCCCGTGTGGTGACGCTGTGTTATGCAGTTATACAAAAGCTCCTGCTCATTTATCAAAAAGGAAATAAAACCTTCACCACTACATGAATGACATCATATACTAAACACCAAAAAGCTTGGAACAAGAAGTCAGAGGGAGCATACCTCCACCAAGGCCAAACCGTCCTCTCTAAAGCCCAAAGCCTTTTAAAGTCTGACCCCTGGTGAGGCTGCCATGGTAACACAGGCCTGCAGTCTGAATCTATGGCCTAATTACACTCTGAAAAAGTGAACTCACAGCTGGATCCTTGGCTCAGGGCCAAACTCTCCACATGTCCTCAGACTCTCCTCATGACTCACTGAGCTGCTCAAACACACACACACACACACACACACACACACACACATAAACACACAAACCTACACCAGAATCCTGTAGAACACAAGGTCCCTACAGCTGCTGATGACACCCTGATGACGTGACCCTGATGTGACCCTGATGTGACCCTGATGTGACCCTGATGAGACCCTGATGTGACCCTGATGTGACCCTGATGTGACCCTGATGAGACCCTGATGTGACCCTGATGTGACCCTGATGTGACCCTGATGATGTGACCCTGATGTGACCCTGATGATGTGACCCTGATGTGACCCTGATGTGACCCTGATGATGTGACCCTGATGTGACCCTGATGTGACCCTGATGTGACCCTGATGTGACCCTGATGATGTGACCCTGATGTGACCCTGGCTTCCTGCACCAATTCAACAGATGAAAGAAACAAAAACAGGAAGTGTAGCTCCAGTCGGTCAGTCTGAGACTCTTCTGCAGGACAGACTGATCTCCTTATGTGACTTCGGTGTGGAGGACGCTAAGCTCCGCCCTCAGCTTCCTGAACGTCGGCCTGTTTTTGGCTTCATACTCCCAGCAGCTGCTCATGAGCGAGGAGATCTCCTCCGGGCAGCCCCGGGGAGCCTGCATACGGTAACCTGGAAGACAAGCAGGACGTCAACACGCATGGACCTGGACAGACCAACAATCATGACATGGTGTCCTCACGGATCCTGCCTCTCCTGGTGTCTGTACCTTTCTCCACCTGGTCTCGGGTCTGCTGGTTGGTCATGCTGGTGTAGGGGGTCATTCCCATGGAGAAGGTCTCCCATAGCAACACGCCAAAGCTCCACACGTCACTCTCTGTGGTGTAACGACCTGCAGACACCAGCAGGGGGCAGCGTGGGCACAGGCACACACAGCCCAGCCAGTTAGTGTGGGAGAGGGGGAGGAGGGGTCATGGGGTCAGAGGCAGGTCACCGAGGTCACAAGCTAGCTAAGTATGTCACCA
>NW_027467372.1:5000-10000 GCF_046128005.1 Genypterus blacodes | reverse complement strand
CACACACACACACACACACACACACACACACGCACACACACGCACACACACACACACAGGGAGGCGCCGTTAGAGGAGAGATAAAAAAAGGTGGAGATGATGAATTTACTAGAGGAGTGCTTCGTCCCCTATTCTGTTCCCATCACTGTTGACTGAACACGGGACAGGATGATAGATGTCCAAACCCCCCCCTCCCCTCCCGCCGTCGTCCCGTCAGCGCTTAATGGTGCATTCCAATAAACCTACATTCAATCTACACATTACTGGTACAGCTCCATTATTGACCCGGCTAGTTATTACTTTCTAATGGAGTCGGTGCCGATCTGAAAGTTAAATTTGAGATGGAATCAATAAGCGCAGGATGAATGAGTCAGGAGTGAATTATACAGCCGGCCTCCCTCTGACACCCAGGCCCAGAGAAGAAGAAGAAGAAGCGATTTGAGAGATAAATATGATTGGTTTTATTTCCCCCAGTGGCTGATGGGATTATTAGTTCTTATCTGTGCGTTATGACAGCGTGAGGCCACGACCATTCTTCCTCCATACAAACATGTAATCAAACTCCATTTGCTCTGAAATGCTGCTGAGCCAAACGTAAATATCCATTAGCATCTGTCAGTGGCGAGAGCGAGAGGTCGATACAGCAGATAAGGTGCGCTCCTAAAAACGCTCCCATCTCTCACAACAAAACACTTTGACTCCTTTACTCCTCACTTCCTCTCATGACTTTACAACACACAGCCGCTCTGACAGCTAAGTCAACTAAATGTGTGTTTAGGGCCCCCAGGGGCCAGCAGGGACCAGCAGGGACCAGCAGGGACCAGCAGGGACCAGCTGGGGCCAGCAGGGGCCAGCAGGGATCAGCAGGGGCCAGCAGGGGCCAGCAGGGGCCAGCAGGGGCCAGCAGGGGCCAGCAGGGGCCAGCAGGGGCCAGCAGGGACCAGCTGGGACCAGCAGGGGCCAACAGGGGCCAGCAGGGGCCAGCAGGGACCAGCTGGGACCAGCAGGGGCCAACAGGGGCCAGCAGGGGCCAGCAGGGACCAGCAGGGGCCAGCAGGGACCAGCAGGGGCCAACAGGGGCCCTCAGGTGGCTCTGTGGCTCTGTGGCTGGTGTCTGATGTTGGTTTCCAGGATGTTCAGAGCTGCTGGTCTGATCCAGGAGGGCCTCAGCAGGCCTCAGCAGGGCTCAGCAGGCCTCAGCAAGACTCAGCAGGCCTCAGCAAGACTCAGCAGGCCTCAGCAAGACTCAGCAGGCCTCAGCAGGCCTCCACGCTGCCATGAGATGCTCAAAGCTCTGGCTTCATGACTTTTTCATCGTTCAACATACATTTTGGATTTATTGTTCCAAATTAAATTTCAGTTGATTACTTTTTTGTTTATATTTATCATGTAAACTTCCAGCTGCTCCTAACTGAGCTGAGGACCAACTGACACAGAAACAAAGAAACACAAAGGGGGAAAATGTTTCATTTCTAAGTGAATCTAGTGAATAAAACTGGTGAAATATTATTAGACTGAGATGAGCAGAACACAGAGAAACAGCAAAGAATCCTCAGAGAGGAGAGAGGAGAGAGGAGAGAGGAGAGAGGAGAGAGAGGAGAGAGCAGAGAGGATAGAGCCCAGAGAGCAGAGAGCTGAGAGCTGCTAGGAAGAATGAGGGAAGCTCTCAACCATAACAGATGTAGCATGTGTGTGTGTAGCATATGTGTGTGTGTTTGTGTAGCATGTGTGTGTGTAGCATGTGTATATGAGGCATTGTGTGATTCTGTGACTTTATAATCCATGCAGCTCTCCCTCTTTTTCATTTTAGTCACTAAATGCATAAACAGCCACTGGTTACAGCATGATTGATGAACACATCACACACACACACACACACACACATACACACAACTAATTGAGCAGCATCTGCAGCTGTGTGTTGTGTGTTTTCATGCATGTTGACAGATGCATAAACCACTAACAAGTAGGAACACTTAACAACGTGCGCACACACACACACACGCACACACACGCACTTATTCAATCTCTATGCAGAACAGGATGCAGTCAGAGAAGAACAACGGTCAACCTCAAGGTCAAGAGAAGCGTTCAGCTTCAAACGAAGCCCAAGAGACAACAACAAAACACGTTCCAGAGGGAAAACCCCTCTTCTCCTGACCTTTGACCTCCAACCTTCTGCCTGCAGGCCAAACCGAGGGTCGGCTAGAAAGGAAAGCAAATTTCTGCGACGATAAAGACTAAAGATGTGGAGAGAGAGGAGAAGGAAGACAAAGAGAGGAGACGAAAACAACCCCAGCTCCGTAAAGCAGGTGAGCTCACAGTGGGCGGGGCTATCCCAGCAAGGGGCGTGTCTACCAGGCGGGAGTAAAAACCTTTTCCCACAGTGCTTAGAGCTGAAGCTAAGCTTTGGATGAACATTGAGTGAGTCAATGAGCCTGCTGGACAGAGGGGGGAGGACCTGGACCAGCTCCTGATCTGTCCCAGGGGACCCAGAGTGGAGCCCTGAGGGACGCCGCACGCTCACTGTGTCTCTGTTCAGCTTCACTAAAGAACTATTTATGTGCACACGTCAGTCACTTATGGATGTTTTTAACTTGGCAGGAGAAACGATGAATCAAGCATCAAGGTCTTCTGATGGGAGAGTCATTCTTCATCATCATCCTCATCATCATTATCTTGAAGTTGTTTCCTGTACGTTGTGAAACCTCCACACGTAAACAGTGAGCATAAATGTCCAAACCAACATACATGTCCAGTAGCACATGCTAGTACTTAAAGTCCCACAGTGCTCCTGGGTTCTTCTCACTTGATGACTGGCGGCTCCTGAGTGTCTGTGGAGACCTTCTGAGGCGGTTGTTTAGTTATGGAGTTAAGGGTTTGGCCCTGGTTTTAGTGGCAGTAATTACTCCTCCTCAGCCCCACCTGGACCGCTGCTCACCTCCACACTAAACGGAGTAATTAGCCTGCTGAGACCAGCAGACCAGAAGAGCAGAAGAGCAGAAGAGCAGAAGCGCAGAAGACCAGCTCCACCCCAGCAGGCCACAAATAGATCCAAACCCACAGAGAGCGTCTGGCTTCACACCGCCGCCGCCCAGAACCACAGCAAGACCGCACTAAGGAGTGTGTGTGTGTGTGTGTGTGTGTGTGTGTGTGTGTGTGTGTGTGAGCGTGAAGCTGCACTAAACGTTCACAGCTCCACTCACATTCTGTGTAATTAGATCACAAACTACTACTACTTGGTAGTAGTCTGAGGCCTTGAAACCTGTCTGCCTACCTGTCTGTCTGCCTGTCTGTCTCCCCCCCCCCCCCCCCCCCCCTCTCCAGTGTGCTTAAAGAGACGATGAGGATGATGGATGGAGTGTATTCAGCCTATAGTCATTCAGGTAAACACACACACACACAAACACACAAACACACACACACACACACACACACACACACACACACACACACACACACACACACACACACACAGAGAGAGAGGGCTCAGCTCTAATTGGACAGTTCTGTGTACTAAACACCCCCCTGGCTTTACAAACCACTCAGATCCTCTGATCCCTGAGTTACAACCTTGACCTTTCACCTCAGACCCTAACACTACAACAGTGAGAAGAAAGTTCTCACAGAGCTCAAACCTCCACCAAGGCAGAAAATTGAACATCTGACCCTTTGACCTTGTAAACCTCCTCATAGTAACCTGAATGATTTGCTAATGTAGATCAATAATCAATCCAGTGATCAGGTCTGATGCAGATCCATTCAGCCTGTTCTTCTCTGAATCATCTCCATCTCTGCTCCATGATGCTGCTAGTTGATGTTTGTAGCTCTGCTAGACACTCGGCTCTGCCTGGAGACACAGAGCTCCTATCTGAAGAGGACTGAGGGACCACCAGATCCAGATCCTACTGATCCAGACCCTACTGATCCAGATCCTACTGATCCAGACCCTACTGATCCAGACCCTACTGATCCAGACCCTACTGATCCAGACCCTACTGATCCAGACCCTACTGATCCAGACCCTACTGATCCAGATCCTAATGACAGCAGCTACCATCTACTGTACAGGTGTCAAACTCAAGGCCTGAGGGCCAAAACCAGCCCGCTACGTCATTTTATGTGGCCCGCGAGAGCAAAATAAAAGTCTTTGCCGCTTTTAAGCGTACATTGTCCATAAACTACATTTCCCACAACGCATGTGGATTTTGTGTCCCGTGAAGTGACGGCATCCCGACACTAAAATGCAGCGTTTCCACATCAGCGTCAGATCAGCGTTTAACCAAGGTTATGATTCTCAGAGGATAGATTCTGTGATATTTTAGTAAATGATTCTTTCATGTGATCTCCGTCTGTGAACGTCTTTCTGTGCCTTACGATCTTCTCAAATCGATCTTCTTCTTCGATTTGCTCTCCCCAGCTTTCCACAACAGAATCCAAATCACTCTTTTACGTTCATTTCCTGCTTTTTACTTTTCAGTAAATGCTGCGTGTTCGTTCTGGAAATGTCTTTGAACATTTTGCCTTTTAATTCTCTTGTTTATTACAATTTCTCTTTAATTTCTCTCCCTATAGCGAGCACATTATTATCAATTACTATTATTATTATTTCTCTCCTGTGTTGTTGTCAGTGAAAGCAGATTGTTTCTGTCCAGGCAGTTAAACTCTCTGTTCCTCCAGGACTTGTTTGTAGTTTACAGATTGTGAGTCAGTTTACATTTCTACACAGATGTGGAAATGTATATACATTTAAAATCATTTCTAGATCTTGAAGTTGTTTTCTATATACCTGATTATTGTTATTATTGTTTATTGTTGTAAATGCACTTGATTTACTTAAATTTCAGGGGGTTCATCATAAGTTTTGTAAGAAGATAGTTCAATAAAAGTAAACATTTGCAATATAAATTGTACCTCTTTACACTAAAACAAAGGGAAAACTTGTAGTTGTCCATTTATAGATTATTATGGTATGGTTTTACTAACCCGGCTCACTTGAG
>NW_027467371.1:20000-25905 GCF_046128005.1 Genypterus blacodes | reverse complement strand
CAGCAGCCCCAGTCTGAGCAAAGTGGAGCTGCGGCTCACCTGTAAGGGTCTCTCAGACCGGGACCCCCTGTCCAAGCCCGACCCCTGCGTCGTCCTCAACATGCAGTCCCACGGACGGTGGATGGAGGTAGGTCCCCATGGCAACCAGATTTATAATCCCCAAATAGATTCACATCCCAGAGTGGCAGAGCAGGTCGAAGTTACCGAGCCCCGCCTCCATCTCCAGTGGGAGGGGCTAAGACACAAGAAAACACAGAAGTGAGGAAAAGGACGAGAGGTTTGTGTGAAAGAAGCAAACAGCAGGAAAGAGTTAATAAATAAAGATCATAAACGTCTGAGAGTGTGAGAGCAGGTTTATTTATATCAGTGTTGTTTACTGAAGAGTATCACATCTTTATGAGGAGGAAGAGTTAGATTGTTCTTTAAATGAAACTACAGGGAGGAATCTTCTCACCTCCGCCCCACAGCTCCTACACACACACACACACACACACACACACAGAGAGAGAGAGAGAGGGGGGAGAGGAAGAGGCTTCAACACTCTCTGCTTCATTTCTCTCTAGTAAACAACTCCACTCCATTAATGTCACACACATCCTTACACCATCGACCAGAGAGAGAGGGGGAGAGAGGGAGGGAGAGAGGGGGGCGAGAGGGAGAGAGAGAGAGGGGGAGAGAGGGAGGGAGAGAGAGGGGCAAGAGGGAGAGAGAGAGAGGGGGAGAGAGGGAGGGAGAGAGGGGGGCGAGAGGGAGAGAGAGAGAGGGGCAAGAGGGAGAGAGAGAGAGGGGGAGAGAGGGAGGGAGAGAGGGGGGCAAGAGGGAGAGAGAGAGAGGGGGAGAGAGGGAGGGAGAGAGGGGGGCGAGAGGGAGGGAGAGAGAGGGGGAGAGAGGGGAGGGAGAGAGAGGGGCAAGAGGGAGAGAGAGAGAGGGGGAGAGAGGGAGGCAGAGAGGGGGGCGAGAGGGAGAGAGAGAGAGGGGCAAGAGGGAGAGAGAGAGAGGGGGAGAGAGGGAGGGAGAGAGGGGGGCAAGAGGGAGAGAGAGAGAGGGGGAGAGAGGGAGGGAGAGAGGGGGGCGAGAGGGAGGGAGAGAGAGGGGGAGAGAGGGAGGGAGAGAGAGGGGCAAGAGGGAGAGAGAGAGAGGGGGAGAGAGGGAGGGAGAGAGGGGGGCGAGAGGGAGGGGAGAGAGAGGGGGAGAGAGGGAGGGAGAGAGAGGGGCAAGAGGGAGAGAGAGAGAGGGGAGAGAGGGAGGGAGAGAGAGGGGCGAGAGGGAGAGAGAGAGGGGGGAAGTGAGGGTAGAGAGAGGGAGAGAGGGGGAGAGGGAGGGAAAGAGAGAGAGGGAGAGAGAGGGGGAGAGAGAGGGTAGAGAGAGAGGGAGAGAGGGGGGGAGGGAGGGAAAGAGAGAGGGGGAGAGAGAGGGTAGAGAGGGAGGGAAAGAGAGAGGGGGAGAGAGAGGGAGAGGGGGTGAGAGAGTGAGGGAGGGAGGGAGGGAGGGGGAGAGAGAGAGGGAGAGGGGGAGAGACGGCGGGAGGGAGGGGGAGAGAGGGGGAGAGAGAGGGAGATGGGGGGAGAGAGGTCAGCTAAGTTCAGTCAAGTCTGATTTTTCAGCGTCACGAAGCAAACTCACTTCTGATGGCACTCTGTCGCCACGGTAACTTGTGCTCTGCGGCCAGCCTGGTCCAGACTCCAGAGGTCTCATTGTGTGTGTTTGTGTGTTTGTGTGAACCTGAGGGAACATTTGTGCTCCAACCCTGTGAGTCTGAGGCAGGGGGGGGGAGAAGAGAAATAAAGTTACAAAGTCTTTATATTTGCATTCCCACAAACAACCCAGAGGCTCAGGGTTTGATCTCAGTCACAGTGTGAGGTTTGTGAACAGGAAGTCACACAGGCTCCGTGTTGGATTCCTCCTCTGAGGCTTCAGCTCAGCCAATCAAGGGTCTTTGATTAAAGAGTCTGAGGGTCTGAGACCATCTGCCAGGAGAGGAGCAGTGACATCATCTGTCCCCACAGCAGGGAACCAGCTCAGCCGCTCAAACACTGAACCTTCTAAAGACAAACACAATCAAACAGAAGCAATACCATCTAACTGTACTTACAAACCTCCTACTTACCTCCTTACTTACCGCCTTACTTACCTCCTCACAGGGTGAGTCCTCCTGGTTGTTGGTTTGTGTCTCCTTTCTGCTTGAACTCTTCATTCAAACCATTCGTCCTCCATGTCCAGGATGTGGACATTGTTGTCCTCAGTGTCCCCTGTCCTTCAAGTGTAGGTGGACCGCTGAGTCTTGTCCTCCTGTTTGTTGAATTGTGGGATGTGCAGGTCTGTGCTCCTCACTGCACTGGACTGCAGACCCCAGGTTGCTCTTCCTGTGTTTGGGTGGACCTGTCTCACTCTCAGTGTGTTGTTGAGAGAGAAGCTAAACATCTTGGTGGATTGTAATTCTGTTCTCTGTTCTCTGTTCTCTGTTCTCTGTTCTCTGTTCTCCTGACCCTGACCCTGACCCTGACCCTGACCCTGACCCTTCTCAGGTGGACCGGACAGAGGTGCTTCGCAGCTGTGTTAACCCCTCCTACTCCAAGGTTTTCACTCTGGACTTTTATTTTGAAGAGGTTCAGCGCATTCGTTTCGAGCTGTACGACATCAATAGCGGCCACAACGGCGTGAGGGAGGCGGACTTCCTGGGCTCGGTGGAGTGTACGCTGGGACAGGTGAGGCCCGGGTCCAGTGGTTGCTATGGTACTTGGTATGATGTTCTGCATCGTCACCAGATGGTTGCTAAGGAGTTTGGTATCATGCCTGGAAGGAAATCTATGACATCCATTATCTTCTATGGGTATAAATGTCATGAAATCTATACTACAGATAGATCCTGACATCCTGTATGTACATGTGTGTGAGTGGAGACACCCAACAGTCAATCAGGGTGAGGTATTCTCTGTTGCCACATGCAGAGAAGAACAAACCCGAGCAGCAGTCTATGTTGGACGGCCTCCATTTCTTGGTGTCATCATTCGTAAAGGCGTAGAAACCAGTCGGCTGTCTGATCTGAAGGTGTCAGCTGCCGTGGACTTCCTGCGGGATGATTACCTGCTTCCTGCTGAGAGAGAGAGACAATCTGGAGAGGAGAAATAGGAGAAAGGCAGCCAAAGTCTCTGATGAAATAATCAGCTCAGAGCGTCACAAAAGCCTTCAGCCTCCCTCTTTTCTCCTCTTCCTCCTCTTCCTGGTGCTGTTGCTTCTCCTGCCAGGAGAAGCAACAGAAGCAACAGCACCGACTGCCAGCTCCTCCACCAACCAGATGGTCTTCATAGATCTAAGATACCATAACAAGCACCAACAGAGACCTTCCTCCTGTGCATGGGCCAACTTAGGACCAAGACTGAGGACAATAAAGATGTGTGTGTGTGTGTGTGTGTGTGTGTGTGTGTGTGCAGATAGTGTCTCAGAGGAAATTGACCAAAGCTCTACTGAGGCCTGGAGGCACTGTGGGAAAAGCCATCATCACGGTGAGACACAATGTTCACTAAACCTCCATCTCTCTCTCTCTCTCTCTCTCTCTCTCTCTCTCTCTCTGTCTCGGTCTCTCGCTCAGTACCTCTCAGTGTGTGTGTGTGTGTGTGTGTCGGTGTGTGTATTGATTGTGTGTTGTGTCTTCAGATCACAGCAGAGGAGCTCACAGGAGATGATGACTACATAGAACTGTCCTTCAGCGCCAGGAAGCTAGACGACAAGGTAGGGAGAGAGAGAGTGTGTGTGTGTGTGTGTGTGTGTGTGTGTGTGTGTGTGTTTTAAACGTCCTCTGTGATTCTGCAGGACTTCTTCACTAAGTCTGATCCGTTCCTGGAGATCTACAGGCTGAACGATGACGCCACACTGCAGCTCGTCTACAGAACAGAGGTACCAGAGTCACCTCTGTTTACAGCTCTGTTTACAGCTCTATAGAGCACATCTGCATCCAACTCACTCCAGATGTTTGTGCTGTTTGTGCTATTTCAGGGTTATAGGATTTCAATAACACAATTTTTTCAATTCTTACCTTGGAACTGTTCAAAAACAAGAAACTCTCTCTCTCTCCCTCTCTCTCTCTCTCTCTCTCTCTCTCTCTCCCTCTCTCTCTCCCTCCCTCTCCCTCTCTCTCTCTCTCTCTCTCTCTCTCTCTCCCTCTCTCTCTCTCTCTCTCTCTCTCTCTCCCTCTCTCTCTCCCTCCCTCTCCCTCTCTCTCTCTCTCTCTCTCTCTCAGACTGTCATGAATAATCTTAATCCAGTTTGGAAAACGTTCAAAGTTTCTCTCAACTCACTCTGCAGTGGAGACCATGAACGCCAACTGCAGGTCAATACACACACACACACACACACACACACTCTCTCTCTCTCTCTCTCTCTCTCTCTCTCTCTCTCTCTCTCTCTCCCTCTCTGTCTCCCGTGTCAGTTGATGCATGGTGAGGCTCTCAGTCTCTAAGTGTTTCAGTCTGGAAGCTTCAGGTCAAACTCAAACATCCTGTCATGTTTTCTTCTTCTGATGGTTGAATTGAGAGTTTAAAATTAGAATAAGATAAAAAAAAATGTAGTTCCAAATCAAAGATATTGTTTATCTTCTCAACATTTAGATGTTTTTCTCTTTCTGTTTCTTTTTCATTTTAACACTTTCTACCTTCACACATAATCGCCATGACAACACCAAAAACCAAAACAAGGCAAACCACAGAGTGTGAGAGCTGTGTGTGTGTGTGTGTGTGTGTGAGTGTGTGTGTGTGTGAGTGTGAGTGTGTGTGTGCGTGTGTGTGTGTGTGTGAGTGTGTGTGTGTGTGTGTGTGTGTGCGTGTGTGTGCGTGTGTGTGCGTGTGTGTGTGTGTATGTGTGTGTGTGTGTGTGTGAGTGTGTGTGTGTGTGTGTGACAGCTCATTAAAATAAAAGTGAGATTCCTGGTGTTTCCCCCTCATGCTCATTAATGAAAAGGTACTTTGACTCTTTTTCTTCTTTATCATCAATGTTTCTTTTCATTGATGTGACAAGAGGCAGGGAGTGAGAGTGAGAGAGAGAGTGAGAGAGAAAGAGAGAGAGAGAGAGAGAGGGAGAGAGAGATAGTGTGTGTGTGTGTCATACGTTTCCTGGTTTCAGCCTCCTGTGTTCCCCTGGAGGCGGCGGCCTGTACCAGCAGGGAGGAGCTTATTTACAGTGACATCATGGTTACAGAAACTTTGCTTCACATTTGTATTTCATTATTGTTTTAATTTGAAGGATCTTTACCAAGTGTGTGATCATCATTCAAACCTGCAGTCAGCTGATCTGAAAGTGATAATCAATCAGTTTGATCAGAATGATTAGGAACGCTGTGCCTGAGGGAACGTCCTCTGATCTGTCTGTGTGTGTGTGTGTGTGTGTGTGTGTGTGTGTGTGTGTGTGTGGCAGTGCACCGTGTGGGACTGGGACTCCAACGGGAAACACGACTACATTGGCGAATTTGAGGCGACGTTCAAAGAGATGAGAGGAGCGATCGATGGCAGACAGGTAGGAGGAACATCTGACCAGACTGTGTCAAGTCTCACTGTACAAAGGCCAAAGTGTCACTCAAGTGTCACACGGCCTGTTACATCACCGCTGAAAGGGCCAGTGGGCGGAGCTCAAACTGTGTCAGGACCTGAAGCAGCAGAGGGAAATCCAAACATGAACCTGGGAACATCTGAACCACTGGAGAAGCTGTCTGGTTTGACCTCTGAACCTACGAGAGAGAGAGAGAGAGAGAGAGAGAGAGAGAGAGAGAGAGAGAGAGAGAGAGAGGGAGAGAGAGAGAGAGAGAGAGAGAGAGAGAGAGAGAGAAAGGGAGGCAGTAGCTCAGTGGGTAGAGCTTCCGCTTGGGAACCGGGGGTCACCGGTAAGTCACTTTGGATAAAAGTGTCTGCCAAATGAT
>NW_027467371.1:5000-15000 GCF_046128005.1 Genypterus blacodes | reverse complement strand
AGACTCAATCACACCTCCGTTCATACAAACACATGGAGCTGCTCCCTGTCCTCTCTGTCTGTCTGTCTGTCTGTCTGTCTGTCTGTTTGTCTCCTTCCTCGTTCTAAAGCTGCTAGCATCACGGCGAGCTCAGTGTTTCATTGTTGTGTATTGGGAGCTGAACACCTTGAGCGTTGCTTTGCCACTGTGGAACTTTGACCAATGAGAGCAGAGATCCATCAGAGTGACAGACAGGCGCTTGGTAATGATGCATATTGACTCAACAGGTCATGTGAGGTGAAGCTCCAGCCGGTCCAACAGGTCTCTGAACATCCGCTCATGTTTCTCCTGAGTGGAGATGAAATCAGCCGTTTCATTCAGACGACGAGGAGGAAGTCATCATTTCCCTGAATGCCTTTCTGAGAGCCAATCAGATGTGATTTTGAGCTTTATTGTGAAGGAGCCGTGGACTGAATGGGCTCGTTAAGCTCAGCTGGCAGCCAATCAGAAGCTCAGCATCATCATCTGTGTTTCTCTTCTCTGTTTGCAGCGACAAAATGTTCCCGGCGTTCGGCTTCGGCGCTCAGATCCCTCCGGACTACAAGGTCATTCCTCATTTATGCTCGGTTTGCTTCCCCGGCCCTGTCACCTGAGTGGACCCTTCACCCCTGGGTGCTCCTGAAGCCTTGGCTGAACAATCCGACCCCCTGACCAGACACAGCCTCTGGAACATCTACACACTGAAACACACTTACAGACAAACAGACCAGAGAGTTCAGCAAAAAGCAGCTGAAACATTTGATCAAAGCTCAATGTGAGCAGGAAAGTCCCAGTGAGATCAATGAGCTCCTCACTAAAGGAGACCAGCAGCAAAGTCAAGGAGGATCCAGACAAAGGGAGGCCAAAGTTTCCTTCTTTAAGTTCTGTAGCAGAGATTTAAAGAAACCAAAGGAGAGAAATCTCTACATTTACCAACTTCCTGTTCCATCAGAGAGAACAGAGACATAAACCTCAAACATACATGATACACACACACACACACACACACTCAACCTCATACACAAGCAGAGCAATACAATACTGAATCAATAATCAATAGAATGACTTCTCAGCAGAGATAAGAGATCAATCGACTCACATAAGAACAAAGAGAAGGAACCGCATGAGACCAGCAACAACAGAAGGCCTGAGACAGAGGAAGAGTGTGTGTGTGTGTGTGTGTGTGTGTGTGTGTGTATGTGTGTTCTCTCTCATCTGGTCTTCCTCTCTCTCCCCTCTTCAGATTTCCCATGACTTCGCTGTGAACTTTAACGAGGAGAATCCAGAGTGTGCAGGTAGGCAGCACCTTGGCTTTACCTCCACCAAGAAGAAAAGGAAACCAAAGAAATTAATAATGAAACATTTCTACAAAGAAACGTTCAAGGTCTCAGCTTGATTGTACAAAAATGAAATGGAAAATAAGTTGTGTTCTTCAAAGAAAACACACACACACACACACACAAACACACACACACACACACAAACACACACCCACACACACCCTCATTCATGCTCCCACAGACACTTTTTATTAAGAGTTGGTGTGTGTGTGTGTGTGTGTGTGTGTGTGTGTGTGTGTTTGTTCTCACCTGAATTCTGGGGACTGTGAGCGTTCCTGGTGAAGTTCAGAAGCAGGATCAGTTCAGTGTTTGTGTTGTTTGTCCCTGTTGGTTGTGTTGTTTGTGGTGTTGACCTCCTGACCTCCTGTGGTCTGTGGTCCTGTCAGGTATCCAGGGCGTGGTGGAGGCGTACCAGGCCTGCCTCCCCAAGCTGCAGCTCTACGGCCCCACTAACATCGCCCCCATCATCCAGAAGGTGGCAAACTCCGCCTCTCAGGAAGTTCACACCAAAGAGGCCATGGTGAGAGCACAACACCCAGGACAGCTGGGGCTCAAGAGCTAGAGGTGCTCACAGTTCAAACAGTGCCTTGCTCAGTGGCACATCAGCTGCAGCAAACAAGGAAAGGGAAATGTTTGCTCTTTCATGGAGTTCTGCTGGCCCGGCAGTAGAACTAGCAACCTCACAGACAGCTGTGTGTGTGTGTGTGTGTGTGTGTGTGTGTGTGTGTGTGTGTGTGTGTGTGTGTGTGTGCTTCCCAAGCAATCAAGCTGCCAACCAAGTTAAACTTAGGCCACTGGACTTGCTAGGTCTCATCATGTAGCATCCTTGACAATGTTCAATGTTCAATCAATCACTAAAGTCTGATCATGTGAACATGGATGTAGAAGTGGAAAGGACTTCCTGTTTCAGCTGAAGCAGAAGAAGCACTCAAGCTCTCAAATCTGAAAAACAACTCACTTTGCCTTCATTTTGGAAAATCCTATAAAAAGCTTCTTGGTCAATTTTGTCAGAAATGTTCAGATTTTCCCAAATCAAGTTTCTCCTCTGCAGCTTTGTTGTTAACAGAAACCCAAACTCTCCTTCCTGTTTGATCTTTGAACTCTTTCCTCTCAGCAATACTTCATCCTGTTGATTCTGACGGACGGCGTCATCACCGACATGGCCGACACCAGGGAGGCCATCGTCCAGGCCTCCCGCCTCCCCATGTCCGTCATCATCGTCGGCATCGGTAACGCTGACTTCAGCGACATGCAGATGCTGGACGGCGATGACGGGATCTTGCGTTCGCCCAAAGGAGAACCCGTCCTGCGAGACATCGTCCAGTTCGTCCCCTTCCGCAACTTCAAACATGTGAGTCCAGAGGCTGGAATGGATTTGACCAGAGTTAGTTTACCATAAAACCACAGATGGAATGATTCTGAATGTGACAACAAAGTAAACAAACATCAAAGTGGTAATGGGCTGTGAACCAATCACAGCCTGGAGAGGTTATTGATCCTCAGTATTAATATAACACCTGCATCTTTATTTGCCTCTCTTCATCCTCTGCAAACATAAAGAGGCTCAGCTGTCTGCAGGCAAACAGCTGACAAACTTCTGTCTAAGCTCCTGTGATGATGTCAGGATGTATCTAAGGATGTGACTGTTGAAGACATAAACCCAGAAGCAGAAGTTGTGATGTGAACGTTCAGACAGTGAAGCTGTTACACAATCTGCTGTCACACCAGTCCTTCTTTTTATTCCGCTCAAATTAATTTCCAGTCTTTGGCGCTGTGAGCAGAGCAGATTGATCTTTGGAGCTTTTCCCTCTCAGCTTTAATCTGTGTGATGAATGACTGAGCCTCCCTCACTCTTCTCTGCCTTTGAATCCTTAAAACTTTAATTAACTGTGTGCAGTAGAACAGAGCCAGTTAAATACACAAGAGTCTGAAGGACCACACACACACACACACACACACACACACACACACACACACAGTATGGCATGCCGTTCAGGAAGTCTATATGAAATGAATCTGATACTCTGAGTGATGTAACTGCTCTTCATGTGTCCATGCAGGCTGAGTGACAGGTTACTGGCTCCTCCTCTTTCATCTATAGTTCCTGAATGGAGCCATAAATATACGGACATACATACATAAACATTTAATTCATCATCAAAATGTATTATTGTATAATTAATGAACTAAAGCCACAAACATTGATGGCCGTTTCCTGTTTCAGGCGTCTCCGGCGGCTCTGGCTAAGAGCGTGCTGGCAGAAGTGCCAAACCAGGTGGTTGATTACTACAACAGTAGGGGCATCAAGCCCAAAGTGCCCAGTGAGTATCAGTCTTCCAGGCCGTTTGGCCCCTGAGCAGCAGCGCCACCACAGGACAGAACAGGACAGCACACACTCCTGGACCCACAACAATGTTTAGTGTTTCTTCTTCTTCTGTTGTTTTTTTTGGATGTTAAAGGTGCTACATGCAACATCTCACCATGACTCACTCCCTGAAGCTGTGAAGCAGGCGAGTGATGACCTCAGTGTGTCCTGGTGAAGAGCAGAGACACAGAGCGGCTTCAGCTTCAGCTTCAGTAAAGTAAAGTAAAGCATATCATTTAAAAGATGTATAAATACAAAATACATCTTTTAAATTATATGCAGAGATTCTTCTTCTTCTTCTTTTCCTGTAGATGTGATGTGTGGAGAACAATCCGCCCGGATTGTTCTCCACACATCCGCCCGGATTGTGGAGAACAAGGGAATGAAATCAAAGACAATATGAGACTGAGACTGAGACTTAGACTTAGACTTAGACTTCCTTTTATTGTCATTGCACAAAAAACACAACAGTGAGTCTTGACAATGAAATGTCGTTACTTGACTTCCAGCATAACAGCGCTAAAACTTTCCCTGTACAACAATAAATAAAATAAATAAATATGTCTACATAATAAAATAAATAAGAAAAAATAAATAGAATAAATAAATATGTCTACATAATAAAATAAATAAGAAAATAATAAATAGAATAAAATAAAA
Organism: Genypterus blacodes; assembly: GCF_046128005.1. Taxonomy (NCBI): domain Eukaryota; kingdom Metazoa; phylum Chordata; class Actinopteri; order Ophidiiformes; family Ophidiidae; genus Genypterus; species Genypterus blacodes. The sequence continues at coordinate 10,617 of NW_027467371.1, read as the reverse complement.
TAAATAAAATATTGCATTGAATGTTTGGATGGTCGTAACATTGTAAACACATGGTAATATACATGAAAGAAACAAAAAAAGCAATAGGTATCAGTGACAAATTAAAAATGTAGGGCAAATTAGTATGAAAAACAAAAGACTCCTGAAAACCCTTACTCTCTTCCTCCAATAACAGCTCAGCATACGTCATACCCCAGATATCTGCAGTGTGTGACAGGTGGATGAAGCTTTGTGTGTAAATATCAGCTGAGTCGCTTCAACTCTTTGTTTTGGCAACATTGTTTGGAATTGTGGGTTTTTATTTCTTATTTCCTCAGCTGACCACCAGAAGGAAACACACAACTAATTCAACTTCCTGTCTGTAAAGTGGATCCGTGTTTGATCCGTTGAGTGGATTTCTGATTCTGACACAAAAATCACAAAACCAAATTGGACAAATCCCTGAACTTCTGAACTGAAACTGAAGCCAAAAGCAGATTCCAAATTTGCCGGAGAAGAATATAAAAGTGTGTCATCTGCATAAAGGAAAACATTTCCATATAAAGTAGGAGATCTCACATGTTTGTATATGTTTAGAACAAAGAGTTCATACTACTGAAGCATGAAACCAGCAACCTGACGAGTCAGCAGAACAGCACAACGTTTATAATACAAAGATCTCAGATGTTTATGATCATGATCTTCTCTATTCTTCTATCAGATGTGTAGCAACACAACTTGACTCAGGTTCAACACAAACTGGACCTGGAGCCTCAGCTAAACATGAACATAAGCACAGGGAAGGAAGTGCTAACATGCTGACACGTCAAAATAAAGGAACAGTTGTGTCAGGCTTTAGTGTAAATATCTGCAGGAAGCGTTGAGGTTAGATGAACTCTCACCTTAGCGTGTCAGCATGGCACGCTACGTGTCGTAGCCTCTAGTTCAGGCCGGCAAAGAACAGACAAACTCAATGAAAAGTCAAATGACTCAAGTGTCAGAGACAAGTCATGAGCAGAATGAATGGTTTGTCTGCATGAATGATGAAGTAGTTGCATGTTTCAGGCGTGTAGCACCTTTACTGTCCGCCATGCATGCGATGAACGTGATGTTCAGGCGTGATGTGACACAAACACAAACCTGATCCAGCCCCCCGCTCCTCCCTGCAGACGGACACCGGGTGAAGGACTGTATGTACCCCCCCCCCCCCTGTTTTTGTAAGAGTTTTTTGAGATTTTGCTAAATTTGTTAAAGTTCCTATGTAGTGAAGCATTTTGGATCTCTGCCAGATGAAGCCAGAGCGAGCGACCTTTCAAACACGTCTGCATCTTCCTCAAGGCCAGGCAGATGCATGAAGTGTTGTTTTGCATGCAGGACCCCCGGGTCCACCTGGAGTCTGTTTCCTGGTAGTGACTTCTCCCTCTGAGTAATAAAGATGTTTACATGTTTACAGGACTGTTCTACTCTAAAGCATGTTCACACGGAATGGAAATGTGTGAGTAGATTTAAAGCACAACCTGAGCAGCAGGACAGATTGTAGAGCTCGGCCACTTACAGCCACAGAGGCTCCCACTTCTCTTTGTGCCTTTGAGCAAACGCATTCAGGTTCTTTGCTTTTAGCGTGTTTGTTTGATTTGTGATGTTGTAATGTGAGGAGGCACTTCTCCTGTTGGACAAGTGGAAGTAAGTCTCAGGGTCAGAGGGTTCAGGGTCAAAGGTGAGAGTTACTATAGGATAGAGATCCATGACGGCACACAGAGGGTTCAGGGTCAGAGGTCAACATGTTTGATTTAGTTAAAGCACATTTCATTACTTCACATTTTCTGTCAAACTGCTCTCAGAAGCACATGAAGTCCAGAGCATTGATCTGTGTGTGATTGATCTGAGGGCAGAGAAGAAGAACGGAGCGACCAGCTGAGCTGTAAGTGCCGAGGTATCGTCGTGTAACCAACAGTACTGTGACGAAGTGACTTATGATAATAAAGCTTTTATCATCAACCTGTGTGTGTGTGTGTGTGTGTGTGTGTGTGGCGTATCTTCTTCTATGATGGAGGATGTGTGTGTGGTTTGTGATTGACAGCTCAGCAGGTTTAGCAGCTTTAGATCCGTGTAAACAAACAAACAGAAGAAATGAGGCAGAAAAGCGCGCCTCCTTACTGCGATGAAGCAGCTGCTAATAACAGGCTGCTGGAGGAGGAAGAGGAGGAGGAGGAGCAGAGCGTCTGAAGGAGATGATTAACTCCAGCAGGACCTCACAAACACAAAGCTGCTGTCAGAGAACACAACAGGAGCTGAAGGCTGAAGCTGCTTCCTGTTTACACAGAAGAACAAAGAGGCCCAGACCGCCAGAACCTGAAAGCCTTCAATGATCTCTGACTCTTCATCACTTTAAGAAGATGGACAGAAAGACTCCTGACCCTGACTCATGATGAAGGTCTGAGAGGATTAGAAGGTTTAAGTGCCAACATGAATGCAGCACAACACACTGAGAGATGTGTGAGGAAGAGGAGGGGGGATCTGTTTCAGTGAGGTGAGGAGGTAAGGAGCTGAGGTAAGGAGCTGAAGTGAGGAGCTAAGGAGCTGAGGTAAGGAGGTGAGGTGAGGAGTTAAGGAGCTGAGGTAAGGAGGTGAGGGTGGAGGTAAGGAGCTGAGGTGAGGGGCTGAGTCCAGGAGCTGAGGAGGTGAGGCGAGGAGGTGAGGTGAGGAGTTAAGGAGCTGAGATAAGGAGGTGAGGTAAGGAGCTGAGGAGCTGAGGAGCTGAGGTGAGGTGAGGAGCTGAGGTGGACTGTAAGCATGTTACTCCCCCACACAGCCAAACTGACCTGGACCTGGACCTGGACCTGGACCTGGACCTGGACCTGGTGGGCCTGATGGACTCACATTTTGCTGCTGGAACTTCTTCTTCTCAATCAAACACACCAAGCTTCAGGAAACAGAGATGAAGCCACCTTCATCTACAAGCCTACAAAAGAGCAGAGCAGCAGAGGAGCATGGGAATTCTCCTGTGGGACCCCCCACACACCACACACACACACACACACACACACACACACACACACACACACACCAACACACACACACACACTCGGGAGATATATTTTTCATTTCAATGAAACGAGGCCAAGCTGCTCCAGAAATAATGGTGATCTCTCTGTCTCTCTCTCTCTCTCCAAACATGTCAGTGTTGTCTTCAGTAACCAAATACAAAGATCTGACCGACTTTCACCTAAATCAGGTCACACACACACACACACACACACGTACACACACACACACACACACAGTGTCCTGCATGCATTAACCTACTTACAGTGGCGCTCTCCTCTCTGAGGAGAACCAGAGCAGCGCCCTCTAAAGGTCACAAGATGAACTTCCTTTAGGTGTTTAGTTCTGTTATGTCAGTGTTTGTGTCCTTGTGACCCTTGACCTTTCTCTCCAGCTCTATCTACTGCTCTGCCTCTCTGAAGCTCTATCTCTGGGTCAGGTCAGTAACTTCCCCCTGTCACACTGATCACACACACACATACACACACACACACACACACACACACACACACACAACCTTACCATCATTTTGAAGCTGAAGCTACATCTAAGCTACTGCAGCTTCAGACGCAGCGACCCGTCTGCGTCAGGTGACCAATCACTCTGCCCCGCCCACACTGACCTGATGGACGCTGGTGTCGTCCAATAGCAGAGCTCCTCAGCCAGCAGAGCTCCTCCCCTGTTACACATGCAGCTCTTCTATGTTTGAGCTGTTTACAAGTTTAGAATCACTTTGGAGCGAGAAAATCAATAAGAATCCTTCCTGTCACGTGATGATGTCATCATGTGAGCTCCTGGACTTTGACAGGATGAAAGCGCCGGCAGACGGACCGATGAAGAGGAATGATGATGAAGGGTGTCGTCATCCTCTCACCGTGCTCGTCTGCTGCTTCAGTCAGGCTGTGTGTCGCCATGACGCAACACCCAGAAAGAGGCCTTCTGGGTAAAAGGACCCACAGCTGAAGGAAGACCAGAGCTTCAACCACATAACAGCGTCTTTAAGCCTCCTGTGGTCAGCAGGGGGATGCTGGTCTACGTGGTCAGGCGTCAAAGCTGCTGATGATCCGCAATGACATCATACATAACGCTCACTTCCTCTGGCAGCTTTGATCAGCTGTTCAAGTCTGAGCGCTTTGGTTTGATGACAAATAAAGGGAATCAGAATGTGAGCAGTGAGACAGGCAGCATAGAGCCAGAGACACTAGATGAGCTTTTATTACCAGGTGAGGGGCGACATCATCTGACTAGACAGACAGACAGACAGACAAACGGACAGTCAGACAGTCAGATGGTTGATCTGTCTCCCTGCAGCTGTCTCACTCTCTGCAGTTCTTCCTCGTAGTAAAGCAGCTGGTCCACCTGGAGTCTGTCCCCTGGTTTGTCCAGCAGGGGGCTCAGGGTCTCTGTGGCTCCGTCCTCACCGCCCCCCCGCTGTCTGTCCTCCTTTAGGTCCTCATACAGCTTCAGGAAAACCGGGGAGCCCAGGCGGTGACAGACAGACCTGCACAAGGCAAAGGTCAACATAACCATGACGCTCCACCAAGTTCAGAGGCCAAACATGTAACACACATGATGAAGCCTTCATGAGGCAACAGCTGATACTGCTTTACAGACAGGACCAGGACCAGGACCAGGACCAGGACCAGGACCAGGACCAGGACCAGGACCAGGACCAGGACCAGGACCAGGACCAGGACCAGGGCCAGGACCAGGGCCAGGGCCCTCTTCTTTCCTCTCCCTCTCTCCTTCTTTTGTTTCTCCTCTTTCTCTCCTCCTGGGTGTTTCTGTGAGCTGAACGTCTTTCATTCCCACAGAGAGAAGCTGTGTGTGTGTGTGTGTGTGTGTGTGTGTGTGTGTGTGTGTGTGTGTGAGAGAGGGAGAGGGAGCCTGGTGATGTTGTTGCCATGGTGATGGGCTGACCCTAATCGAAGTGAAGAGGTTCTCTCCTTCATCAACGCCTCCTGACCAATCAGACGACCCCGCCTGCCTCTCACCATGAACCAATCAGAGGAGAGCAGAGCTGTGGCGTTTGTGATGTAAGTGAACAGAAATATTCATAATATCAAGTAGGGAGCCTACAGTTTTCATCCATTTACATTATAACCTGATGTTGGACCCTACAGATCTGATGTCCTCGCCTGAGGACAAACTGATTTTTGAGGAGACAAAAGTCTCTCACTGACATTAGTAACTGGAGTGTTGAGGCTCTTACTCTCTCAGGCGGTGGATTCTGGTCTCCAGCAGGCTGCTGTTGATCCCTGAGGGTCCATCAGAGCTCAGAGGAGCCACAGGAGCCACAGGAGCCACAGGATCTCCTGACAGCACCAGGACATGAGAGCAGATGGTGATGTTTCTAAATAGGTCTTACAAACAAAGACTTGTTTTTTTCAGTGCAGTTTATAAAAAGCAAATAAAGAAAAATTCAATCCCATTTCTGTTTATTATCTAAAGAACTTTTTGGGCGGCAGTGGCGCAGTCCATAGGGGACTCTGTTAGGAACCAGAGGGAGGCCGGTTCAAATCCCTGTGGACCAAAAAGTGTGGATTGGCAGCTGGTCAAGGAAAATGTCAGATTGTATTTCCATCAAAGTCAG